>NC_088317.1:600610-900916 GCF_910592395.1 Lineus longissimus
AGTTACTCGCCGATTCTTGTATTTACAAACAAAACTGAACACGTTGTGAAAGACTTCATGGTACGAACAGAAAAGCCGACACACCTATCACACGAGTTCACCCAACGTAACGAAGTGCTGGCGTGAAGGGTGAACTTAACTACGATTGCTGACATGGTATTGTAGGATCTACGGATCCTTGCAACTGCTTGTGTTTTTGAAAACGATTCTCCCAGTCTCAGATAAGGATAACATAACTAACAGTGTGCATGGATACGTGCCAATACAGTGTTTGAAAGGTAAAGATCGGCTTGATACCACTGTTTAAAAAAATTCTTCAAGTTTAAGTTAGCTTTACTCAAGCTTCAATTGTTCCTGAGGATTTAGGACGCCAGTCTTCTGATTGTAAACAAAGGTACCTTTCCACCCCGAGGTTAGGAGCTAGCTCTCGTGCTAGTATCAAACGTCTTCTAAGAAACTTCCGTTTAAAGATCATTTCATCCGCATTCTTTCTCGGCAATGATAAACTCAGTGTCAGCCTGCGAGAGAGAGAAAGGAGAGCCATTGGAGACAACCATCATGGCTATAGAAGCGGCCACGGTCAGTGCAGTGGCATTAGCCCGGTATTACGATGACGTAGAGGTGGATGATGCATCCTCCGTGGACAGTGACGTCACTTCCGAGGCTTTCTTCAACATACACCACACCCTTTGGCGTTTTGCCGAAAAGGATGTCGCAAAACTGAAGCGGTGCATCTCGCGGTTGACAAGGCGGCACGATGTGGGTCAGAGGTTGGACATTGTGGAGTTTAGACTCTGGTTTGAAGCCCTGAAGGAGGATGACGACGCGACAGTGGATAAGCTGTTAACAAGCATGGCCTGGTGTGAGAAAAGGTTCCTCTGTAATACTCGGTTCGACTTCCGGAGCATGCTGAATATACAGCGACACACGGACAAAAACCTTCAATATTATCTGCCGTTTATTTTGGCTGTGCTTTTCGGATCAAAAAGCGTCATTCGTTTACTATGCAGGAATGGCGTCGATATATATCTCGCGGATGTTGGCGGAAATAATGTCGTGCATGCCCTCTGCTGGACAGCGTTTTACTACCCGGAGGAGGAGAAAACAATGTGCGATATGTACCGCTTTCTGTTGGAGGTTGTTCCACACACTGGTGCAAAAAGAACGCTGTTGCTTTACCATGAGAACGAGACTGGACTTCGCCCGATTGAACTCGCCGCTCGACTCGGGACATTCCGGCTACTGTCCGCCATCTTGGAAACGGAGTATGTTTACAAGTTCTCCAAGGGTTACATCGGAATCAAGGAGGAGGTTTACTACAATATGTTGGAGTACGAGGATATCAAATCCAAAAGGAGGTTCCGGTCTCCATTGCGGTATTTTCTATATATCTTGGCGTCGGATCTAAACAAGGCTAGCTGCCTTGATTTGTTTTCCAACCCCGTCATCACAAGATGGATATCAGCCAAAGTGAAGCGGAACTTTCCCTACCTGATCCTCTGGTTCATTCTGAGGCTTCTCTTCGTCATCATGTTCTTCAACACTGGCATAGCAAGCGGTTTCTTTACAATGAAACAAAGCTGCAGGAATGGCGTTCGTGATGTCATAGATGAGGTTAATGGCACAGACGACATCAGGAACTACACAATGCCGCGGAGTATTAACACAACTAACTTTACCACTACAGAACAAACTGCACCAAAGTTCACTGATTCTGTGTCAGTTTCAAAAGGCATTGCCAACCAGATCTGCAGCATCTATATGGTGATTTTTGGTCTGTGTAGCATGATATTTGACATTGGGGAATTCATTGTTAAGTTCATCTACCACCGTCGCTCCCGCCAACTGTACCTTCGTCCAGGTACGGATCACAACTACGTCATATCCTCCTCTCTATACAGGATTTCGCAATTTCTCACAGTTGCCATGGTACTGATCCATTCAAGCGGAGCTGTTATCGCCGAACTACTTCCGTTCATCTGTGTCCTGATCACGTGGTCGATGATGTATTTTGTGCAGTTCTTACCAATCATCGGCCATCTTGTAATCGGTCTGCAGAAAATGCTTCTGACATTTTGCGGATTCTTCTTCCTATTTTTCATCCTATTCGTCTCGTTCGCGCAGGCGTTCTCGAACGCTTTCCACGTGACATGCCGGAAGAAAGACTCAACCGGATTCTTCGAGGAACTATATGAAACATTTCTCATCATGCTAAACATCCGGAACTTTTCAAATATTCGCGGCCATTATCAAAAAGACATCATGCTCCTCCATGTTGTTTTTGTTGTTGTCATGGTGATCATGATGCTGAACTTTCTGATCGCTGTTATGACAGATGCTGTGACCCACGTGACCCGGAACAAGAACCTGATTCAGATTTTAGAGAAACTGGACGGTGCTCGAACCGTCGAGGATAGGGTCATGTGGTTGGTATCCAAGGTCTTCAAACAACAGCCCAATGTGGGCATCATTCATTTATCTCAAAGGGCCAAGGGAACTGGGCGATCAGTTGTGGGTTTAGATGCTTAGGTAAGTTACGAGATACACAACATTTGCTCTCTTAAAAATAAATTATAGGCAGGAGCTCGGTGAACAAGCTATGGACAGTCCAAGTTATTTTATGGTTGGTGTAGTGACAAAGATAAACCTTGATAGATGTTGTCGTCGATAAATGGTATTTCTTGATTCATTCGTCGATATTTATGTGATCTAACGATGCCACGCTGTGAGCCTCTAGGTCGCTAGGAAACTGATAAATCGTCCCTAGAGAAACCCGGTCCAATCCTGGTATTTGTGCCACCCCGCGTGGAAAGATCCATCAACCTTTATTTACTGGTTCTAAATCGCATCCTCCAAACTGAAGACGCCAATTCAGTCGACGACGCGATACAAAGTGAACAGTAACCTATATTCATAAGTTGGTGGTTGATTTATTGTGAAGTTCTGCATCCAAGAAATTCGGTGTCAGTGTTAAGATATCTTGCTGTTGTAGTGCCACATGTCGGTAGTTTTGATTACCAAACGTACCTCCCAATTTGAATTAAACATTTTGTTGTCATCCCAGACGTAGCGAGAGTTTTTGCAATATGAAATCAAACATTATAAACTGAGTTGTCAATTAGGTTACCAAAAGCCGAAGAAAAGGATTGACAACAAGTTGCCTTGAACTGTAATCCGTCATGGATGTCAGCATACACGAGATATCTCCCGTATCTCGTATCTATTTTTTAATCTCAAAAGCATCACGGGTATTTTGTGAGTCGATATCCAATTAAATCCCAATCTGATGACGGACCAATCAAGAAAGGACCCCTGTCAGTTTGAATGTGGGAGTTGATTAATTTTTTTTTTCGGAAGACGATTTTGATACACAATAATACACCGCACTTTCACACCGATCGTGTTGTCGCCTAATTGTATATGCAAGAGACGGATTACAACATTCCCCTCTTTACGAGATATTTGGCTGCAGAATTCTGAGAATGAATAAATATTCACACAGCGCCGTTGAAGCTTTGCTTGATCCTGAAGTCTAGAAAGTCTCACACGAGTGATATAATTTGCATAGTTGGTGTGAAAACATAGACATTCTTATACAACATGAAACTAATTGCTATAGTTAATGACCTCGGAAACTGACTTGACTTCTATAATGGGACAATTTTATTCCTGTCTACTGTATGTACACTTCTAAGCGACATTACACATAACGTGGTGCCACGTTGTCTATTTACCAATTCCTAGCGAGTATCTAGCTACGCCCGAATGACAATCATATTATATGGTAACCACATTCCAAAGGACGATTGGGATAATACTGTTCAATGTTAAAATAGATACATTGTTAAAATGCATGGTTTATGTTTAAACCCTCCAGTAGCTTCTTCTCTCGTTACTCAAGTCAAAACTCGGCGATGGCCCATCGCCCTGCCTCTCAACAGTGAGGAAAGTCCTTCCCTCAGTTCCGTGAGAGCTTTGCACGCTGTAGCCGCTATATGCGCTCTGCTTCTCTTGGTACGAATATCCCGCAGCGCCTTGCGTCCCGCCCACCCTGCTCATGGTAGCACTACTACTCTCGTTGCCCCCGGACATTGCAGCGCCGCCAGTCCCGCCAACCCTGCTCATGGTGGCACTGCTACTCTCGTGGCCCCCGGATATTGCAGCGCCGCCAGTCCCGCCAACCCTGCTCATGGTGGCACTGCTACTCTCGTGGCCCCCGGACATTGCAGCGTCGCCAGTCCCGCCAAACCTGCTAATGGTGGCACTGGTACGTTCGTGGCCCCCGGACATTGAAGCGCCGCCAGTCTCACCACGGTATTCCGCCCTTGAAGCGCTGTACTCCTGGAACGCACTCTGGCTTGACTGCACTTCCATCGCTTGGGTTTTGGTGTCTGTGTGCGTCTCATACGAATTCACTTCTGTTACCGCCTGAAACAAGGACAGATAATCCGTACTAATGTCACATTTTGCTAGGCTTGTATCCATCCCGTTAATAAATCCAGCGTGAAAGACAAGGCTCTTTTAACATAACAAGCCATGTTCTTTTCCTCGGCGTCCAGATTTTGACCGCTAGTCGGACGCAAAAGGTCGTGAGTCGGAGTATGAATCCGCCTTTAGCCAAATACAAACTAGGACACACTGATTCGACGGCAAATGACCAGACACCATGATCTAGACGACCTCGAATATCATTGCAATTACATTAACATTGTATACAATCAAGTAACAATCAAGCACTTTTGTTGCTTGCTGTATGACGTAATGATGTTCTATGCCAATTCCACCGTTTGTAATGACATTAACAACCCATTGGTTACCTCTTCTGTAACATCAGTTGACTCGATGGTCTCGGTCTCCTCGAAGAAGTCATGTGTTTCAGGCGGAGAAACCTCAAGATGGTGTTCAGGCTCTGGCTACAAACAAGCAAGGAAATGATACACTTCGTCTCGTGTCAATTTGGTCACAGGTTTTATGATGAAATGGTCTTTTTAACAATCCTCAGAGTAACCAACTCAGATCAATCTCAGTGAAGGGTTACACACGCATCTCAAAACGCTGAATCCCACCTTACCCGGTATGTCACAGCCTATTCAATAGGTCATGGCACATACCCAATCTGGTTTATGTCAGTCCAAAAACCCTTCTAGGAGTGAAGTCCGGAGAAATGCAGCTTAATTCCAGGATGAACACCTGGGACGATGATGAATTCACAGAAGGTGTTCCCTATATCAAAATGTAAACTTACCCGCTGCGGTTCCTCCAGGCTATAGTTACCACTGTCGACGAAGATGACCTCGGGTCCCTTAGCATACTGATGTGACATCTCTGAATGTTCCTGTAATGACGGCAGTGGTTTGAAACAAGACGCTCAAAGCCGCAAAGGGCAAATGTACCAAACATATCCCCACTGTCATACTTTCAAATTCAGGAGTTTTCCACTAGAGGCAACTACACAGGCCAATAGAGTTGCGATCGAGTTGAAGGCACTTGCATATTGACTAACCAAAGTGGCAGCCAACGGGAAGCATTTCGTTACCATCAACCCTTACTGGTGATTTCGTAGCTCTGCAATCGCAAGTGTTACCCTTAATTGATCGGTTGAGACTAGTCAACGAGGACATATAATGCAAGCAGGATAACACTGCATGAAGTGTTCGTGTACAGTAGCATCTATGACATCTACCAGCAACGACCCTATAAAAGTACATATCGATATACGTACCATACTTTCCAAGAATTCAATCGATCTATTTCTTCTCACCATAGTTTGTTCCATCACCTCCTGACCATGTTGTGGTCGATAAAAAGGTATTCCTCTCTCAAGTCCCGGTGCCGGCATATGAGATAGGTTTTCTGGTTGAACATCATCTGCCCAGCTTCCTTTCTGCACAGGAGCTCGGAGAGAAGCCAGCACAGGAGCCTCTACTTCCCATTGCTCTCGTTGGTCTAGTTGAACTGCTTGAGGTTGATCCTTCTCCAGCCATCTGCCTCTCTGCACAGGATCTCGGAGAGAAGCCAGCACAGGAGCCTCTACTTGCCATTGCTCTCGTTGGTCTAGTTGAACTGCTTGAGGTGGATCCTCCTCTAGCCATCTGCCTCTCTGCTCAGGATCTCGGAGGGAAGCCTGTACAGGAGCCTCTACTTGCCATTGCTCTCGTTGGTCTAGTTGAACTGCTTGAGGTGGATCCTCCTCCAGCCATCTGCCTCTCTGCTCAGGATCTCGGAGGGAAGCCTGTACAGGAGCCTCTACTTGCCATTGCTCTCGTTGGTCTAGTTGAACTGCTTGAGGTTGATCCTCCTCCAGCCATCTGCCTCTCTGCTCAGGATCTCGGAGAGAAGCCCGTACATGAGCCTCTCCTGGCCAATGGTCTTGATAGTTCGGCTCCACAGCTTGAAGAGGTGGCTCCTCGGGCCATCTACCGTGGCTTTCCTTGGTGATTGAGTCAGCGTCGAGTGGAAAATCTGTCTGTGTCTCGATGTTGGCACTTTCGAGGTGATCCAAAGCATCGAAATCAAAAGCTTGTCCACTTTCAACGTTCGGGCGTACGGTACACTGTATGGGTTCCTCTATGTCCAGATCTGTGGCACCCTTCGGTTTCGACCTGTGTGGTTTGGCAGGGGGTCGTCTGTGAACAGGTTTGTGTTTCGGTGTGGTTTGTTCCATCTCAATAGGGAAGGTCCGGTAAGTCGGAGCTGCATGTGGTGGAGTTGGCGGCCTCGACCAACGCTTCGGTCGCTCTGTCATCGTGTTCGTTTCCTTCGTTTCTATGGTGATTGGTCTGTATATTACATCTGGAACCTCCTGCTGGGAACGGATGTGACGTGTTTTATGCCTGTGAACCTCAGAGTAGTCTGTCCCCTGATCCTGCGGCTCAGTTGTGTTTCGTTGTTGGCTCGGCTCTCGTGATGGTGGAACTCGCTCCAGGGGAATGTCGAACTCGTTCTTAGTCATCGTGTTCGTTTCCCTCGTTTCTATAGTGATTGGTCTGTATATTACTTCTGGAACCTCCTGCTGGGAGCGGATGTGGCGTGTTTTATGCCTGTGAACCTCAGAGTAGTCTGTCCGCTGATCCTGCGGCTCAGCTGGCTTTCGTTGATGGCTTGGGTCTCGTGAGGGTGAAACTCGCTCCAGGGGAATGTCGAACTCGTTCTTAGTCATCGTGTTCGTTTCCTTCGTTTCTATGGTGATTGGTCTGTATATTACTTCTGGAACTTCCCTCTGGGAGCGGATGTGACGTGTTTTATGCCTGTGAACCTCAGAGTAGTCTCTCCCCTGATCCTGCGGCTCAGTTGGGTTTCGTTGTTGGCTCGGCTCTCGTGAGGGTGGAACTCGCTCCAGGGGAATGTCGAACTCGTTCTTAGTCATCGTGTTCGTTTCCTTCGTTTCTATAGTGATTGGTCTGTATATTACTTCTGGAACTTCCCTCTGGGAGCGGATGTGACGTGTTTTTTGCGTGAGAACCTCAGAGTAGTCTGTCCGCTGATCCTGTTGCTCAGCTTGGTTCCGTTGTTGGCTCGGGTCTCGTGAGTCTGGAACTCGCTCCAGGGGAATGTCGAACTCGTTCTCATATTTAGATCGTCTTAATGTTTGTGTGGCTTCATCCTAAAATATAAAGTAACAAATTCAAATTAGTTTTGTACAGTGCTTCTTTGTTGATTAAACACCTTGGCATTGTAATATAGCTGTTGGTAGATACATTTGGCTCTTCCATTTCTTTGCTTAACTGAATCTTGGCATTACAGATCGATGTGACCTTTCTTTCAACAACAGAAGAAATGTATTTTCTATATTCCTATTGAATCCCTGGTCAGCTTCATTGTTAGTGCAACGGTTGCAACTGCCACCTGAGGCAACAGCTCCATTGGTAGACAAATATACCCAGCTCTCGTACTTGCCCTAAGATGAAAGGAATCATCTAGCTATATTGTCCAGGAGAAACAATCTTATTTCACTCTACGTACGGTAGTATATCGTGGCGTCCGCCTAACCACCGGAGCTGTCGCATACTTGGACATATCCTTCCTCCTCTTGACCTCCGTATAAGTTGCAGTGTCTCGACCATAGTCCACAGATGTAGGATCTCCCATATCCACCATGGCTGACAGCTTGGCGTTACGCGGGATGGATGAACTTCGTAAATGGTGGTCGACGTCTACTCTGGTGTCGTGGTAGAGCTGGGCTAATTTTATCCTCCGTGGGAGAGAGCCGCACTCGTCATCATTAGTGTAAATCTGGATCTTGGCGTCCCTCGTAGAAGGCTAAACAAGATAAGTACTATCATCAGGTGTGTTGATGATGGAAAATGTTCAACTGCTTCTCTGCTTTTTGCGGTTGTGGTCTAGTTTCTGCGTAAGTAGCAAAACGACTGTAATAAGACTAATGCACTACCAAAACCGTGGCATTTGACAGATTCTTTAAAACATAATGAGTTTAGGCTAGCTGTTACTCTTTATCAAGAGCAATACACAGTAGCAGTTACATCCAGCATTGGCAAGCAGTTCTTTGTAGAAGGTCTTCATAGCTCCTCATAAAACTCGGGAATGAAGGTCTGAAATTCTTAATTTCCAAAGTCAAGCAAAGGTTTGAATTGCACATACCACTTGTTCCCCTGGTTGGTAGAAAGTGATGACCTCCACACTTGACCTTCGCTTCCTGTCTCTGTTCACGCTGTCCCTCCGTGAGAGATGCTCGCCCATTGGCTGGGAGGAGTAACGCTCATCTCGCTGGGACGAATGGGAAATCATTTAATACACTTGCTACTTTCCTCAAGAAAGAATATGAGACTTCTGCTCAGCGTTGGTCAATCAGAAAGCCTGTAAAACTGATGGCCACTGGTAAGCATGATAGGTGTCACTTGGTTTGGCAATACTTGAGCGGAAGTATCATATTCAGGCTTGAAGAGAGTGGCAAATTGGTACATATTTTTATTAGTTTGTGAAGTACAAGTGATGAAAGTGACCTTCATGCATTGTTAGAGATCAAAGGGTGTTCGTTTGCACTTGCCTGCCTGGAATTTTCATGACTAACCACGCCAAACATGATAACTCGTTCACAATGACATCTAGTAGCAACCGAACTCTGGTCTGAGTTCACTTTGGTAGACTCTCCATACAAGGCTAGCATGTTGTGTATTTCGTACCTTCGAAATTCTTTTTAAAACCGGCTCTGATACATCTAATTCATCATCATAGCTCCGAGCCAAGCGTTCCTTACTTCTGGTACGATTCCAATCGGAGGCAAGGGAGTAAGTCTGAATTGATTCAGAGGCTGCCGGGTAACTGAACATCTTCACCTTCTTTCCACTGTGGTCCAGAAACACGTCACGAGTCACGTGATTGTCTCGCCCAATATAACGAGAATTCACCGTGAAGTTATTTCCGCTAGTCTGTGTTTCCATGGTGTTCATGCCCTGTTCACCCTCACTGGAACTGCTTTCGATGTCGTAGGAGAACACCGTGTTCTTCGTTGTGTCTGACTTTCGTGACGTCATTGTGTCGGTCTTTCGTGTCGTCATTGTGTCCGACTTCCCCTTGAAGTCATTGTGTAGATAATATCCCCTGGCGTAGCCATCCGTGGCGTTCACCCCTACACTTCCTGCAGTGACCTTTGCAGCAGTTGAAAATGCTGTGAAATAATCGACACGTTAAAGCAGATATTGAAATAGGTAGGGCAGCAACGGTTCGTTGACCTGAAAAATTTTTTTCTCCTTGAAGAACAGACGAAGGCTACAGACCATGCAGAGCATGCAGACCAGGCAATGAAAGCTTGATGAATCATCAGGTTTACAAACATGGCCATCCCCCAAGCGGACTCTTCACATAATTTTAAGTTCGTTTCTCTGAATGATCATACTTACCACTGTTCACGCCAACTTCTGTTTTCTCATTCCTCTGCAGTGTCAGCAGTCTGATCTTGTTGATCATCCTGCTGCTGATAGCGACACCATCAGTAGGACAGCACACGCACAATGGGATTTTCCTGCAAGAAGAGTGATTTCAGTTGGACAGTTGCGATATGGTCGCATGCCATTTGGTGGTTCTTGTCAGAGGTTTTCAACACTGGCCAGGTTTGTCTAGCTCAGCAGTATCTTCACCAACAAGTCAGAGGTAGAGGAAGAAGCTACCAGCAGCACTTTACCAAAGGCTATGGTTTGCATCGGTGGATGACTGATCTTGAGCATCACTTCAACTCGATCATTGTGTTCAGCAACAACTTTGTAAGTAAAATGGGGTGCTGACATCAGATCACACGACAAACTGCTTTGTTTTTATGTATTGAATTCCAGTAGAACAAATAGGATGAGAATTATGCAGATTCGCTGTAAACTATACTCATACTTCTTCTTCAAGACGTCATATGAAGATCCCCGATACGATCTTCCACAGCAAACGCAACAGCTAAACAGAGGGAGACACCAGCAGAGTGTGGAGCAGCAGCCAAGACAATCCGGGCAGTACTTGGCACAGCATGGGCAGCAGATGAGGGCGGTGCTGGTGAGCCAACCACAACACCAGAGGAGCAGGAAGAGCAGGAGGAGAAGGATGAAGAAAATGAGAATGGCTAGGAAGACCCAAAGAGCGTAGAGGCCGCTGGAGCCAGAGGGGTAGACGACGGCCCCGACTTCTTCATCAGCTGCAAAGACATAACGTGATATGAGAAGGATGGCGAGGAAGACCTGCAGGTGGTAGAGGCCGCTGGAGCCAGAGGAGTAGGGCACGCGGCCCACGCGTCTTCACGTGATAATGAGAGGATGGCGTGGAAGGCCCACAAAGGTAGAGGCTGCCGGAGTTCAAACACATAGCCTTGATTTGTTATTCTTTTGAATAATTGTCATCAACATAGAACTACAACAAATCCACCCATATGTCACACAACACATAGAGCACAAAACAGCAAACCTACATTCTGGTGTCTGGATGTTTCGGAACACTGTCTTGCCAACCCCAGCTTCGTTCATCGCCGCAATCTCGAACACATATTTTTTACCCGGATCGAGGCCTGGGACGACGATTGGGTCACCTGGGAAGAAAGAGAAACCGAGGTAAAGGCAAACGGCACTATTTTGATGCTTAAGCAAACTTGAATGGCCAGACGACCTAATGGACCCGCAGTGAACAGTTCAAACATGCGGCTGTCATTTAATAATTCCACATTTTGGGAAATGATTGGCTTAGTGCTGATTACTACTGCCTGCAGAGAAGACATGACATACTTCACTCTTCCCGATTCAATGGCTAAACCCTCCGAATACTAGACTAGGTATTGATATAGCTCCCTGCTGGTTTACTTCACGGGCTGGGGATATCTTCCCACACATTTGGATCGCCAGTTTTACCAGTGGCACAAAAGTACTGTCACAGCAAGCATGCCTACGCCGCGAATAATCTTACCGATATTGAACACCTGGGAGGACACCGAATGGGCTTGTCCACCTTCTGCACCTTCCCCTCCTGCTACCCCGAAACCACCTCCTTCTCCCTCTACCCCGCCTCCCCCTCCTGTTGCCATAGACTCCTCCACTTCCTCCATCCAGCGGACCCTGTAGCCAGTGATAGGGAGACCACCAGTATCACCGGGCTCGGCCACACCCAGCTCGACGTAGGTGGACCGCGTGGTCTTGACAGTTATATTCGCAGTTTTCTCTGGAATTGCTGGAAAATCGAAAGGGTTGGATTAGCAACCAAGCCTGGGCGAGGGATAGCAAGCAAGACGTCAGCTAATCAGGCTTGGGGCAGTTGTGATAGTTGTGGGCGTATTGTTGCCTTTGATATTAAAGTATTGCTGGTTCGCTAGCCGTATCTGATATCTTCCTCGTAACCACACGACGAGGTGGCTTCCCCCTAATCACCGATGTAGCATAGCCGCGTACGGTCTTCTTCCTTACTAGGTCATACAAACCAAAGGCTACTACTCTTATTTCCTCAATGATGGATAAAGTCAGTGAAGGTATGGCTGCCTTCCGAAAGTCTGTTTAAGCCAATTCTCAATATATTCAGCATTCAAGGACAATGGTGAAGCTGTTAAAGTAAATGAGTCTTCCTTGATATAATACCAGGAGCGTTACCTACTGAATAGAAGAAGAGCTATTATGGAGGTTGCGTTACCTGCTGCCTGGAGTTTGTACTGCATGACGGCTGATCCATGCTGGTTGGTGGCTTTACAACTGTAGGTGCCAAAGATCCACTGCCCGTTATCATCAGCTGAGGTCAAGATCTGCAACATAAGGAAATCGAGAATGCATGCGAACACGGAAACTGGTGCAGGTGTTTCTCGCGGCAGAGGCAGACTTCAATAGTACAGTAAAGTAGTCTCGAGTTCAGTTATTTTCTTCATCAATCTACTTTCAATGCAAGGGTAGGACCACTTCTAATAACACGCTTTGACCGGCAACAGTAGGATCCACCAACAAGTGGCTAACATCTTTCCTGAGTTTAATAATTGTTTATTTTCCAAGCATCTTCGTTTCTTGCTATTCTTGCATGTTATACCTTCAATGTACTTTTGCCTCCCTTGTCTACAATATTGAACGTGCTGTTGTCAGAGAGAAGGGTGTTGTCTTTGTACCACCTGTAGGAGGGACCCGGATGTCCGTCTGCTTGGCAGGAAATGGAAGTGCTGCCACCTATGCTGTGATACTTCATAAACATATGTTGGCGGCTGCTGAATCGTGTCATGTCTGGAGAAAATAACAATGAACACCATGGATACGCCGACTGTGAGTGAAATGATAATGATCCGTGATAGAGAAACGAACAGCGATGATGGATGGAAACAGTGATTGAACAACTGGCGGTAACATCCTTTTGGTTTCAGCCATGGAACAAGTTTACTCACATTCATCACTTTTTTACTCACATTCGATGATGAGCAGTCTTGTCTTCGTCACCATCTTCCCCGACTCGAGTCTGACCAAACAAGTATAGTTGCGAGTGTCCTCCGGCTTCAGATCAGTGATGGTCAACTCGATCACACCGTGCCTACGCTTCTCGACTTTGATGCGGTCATCAAACTGGAAAACAATCGGGAAATGACGGATGAGGCAATGAAAAGATGATTGAACTAAAGTCACGGACCTGCCAGAATCGGCTTCGGCCTGGCAAGCCTGGTATAGGCCCTACTCGGCCGGTTCGTAGATCGCCACTCTCGGGCCGCCGTCTGTTCGCGGATTGCATGTCAAAGGGGAAAGGTCATGATGACACATACCACGACCAAACTCATAATCATATCGTGGTAAGGATATCATTCTTTTAGATCACTCTGAAGATTCTGAGGTCCTCTTTTCGGAAAGATTTCTCAAGAAATCTAAGAGAAATCGGTCATACCGGTTGTGTGCCCTCCAGTAGTCGCTTTGCATCGCCCTCTCTCTTCCAACTCATCTGTTCGCGGCCATTGGCGCCGTCCAACTTGCAGTAAAGATGCGCATCATCGCCTTCCTTCTCGACGCCGTCGCCCAGGTAGTGGAGGTCCGTAACTGCCTCAGCTGACATGAAACAGAAACGTTGAGGAATCGTGTATACGTGTTCATTAAATACGTGGCCATTGTGTTTCTCGTGAATGCCACGTTTCAGCAAGGCATATAAGCATCGCGGGGTTGGTCGATCACGAGGGATGCAAACCAACTCTCCCTCCAACTGGGAAAGGTATTTGAAATCGAGCGAATAAAGCCGTTGAGTTTAAATTTGATCTTTTGCTATGAATTTGCACAAAAGGAACACTTTCTATCAGAACTAAGACCATGATTTCTCTGAACGAACCAGGTCAATGATCGATGATGTCCAATTATCTCCTGCATGAGACTTTGTTTGCTGAGCAATATTGTTAATACGAACTAATCAGGAATAATTAAGGTTGATATTGGCAAATTTGTTTTATGCAAAACATTGATGTAGATTTGTCATAATCTAGGTTATGGCCTCATTCTGGCAGGTATCGCTAGTTAATATAACCATGTACGACGATAAGTTCTTTTTAGCATATTGCTGCAGGACCAAGTTGCCATGTTTCCCCCATGACCCTGGACTTCAGGCATTGATGATGATTGAGCACTGAATGATGAATGCAGTCCACGGTGACATTTCACCCAAACAAAACCTTTGTTTTTACGCTGCATCGCTCCCAAACATAGCTTTTCATTCCGGCGATGACAAAAACGGAAACGGGGATAAAACGCGCCGTGCTGAAGTAAATACCACTCATTCTCAGGCCGGTCACGGTTTGTTCTCCCGGGTTTGCTCTACTGTCGCCCAGAGTAGTAAAGTGTTGGAAAAATAAAACATTAGATAGTTTCTACATATATGCAAGATGCCCGGCGAAAACAGAAACAAACTGCTATTTTATTAACCGGGACTTCAGTTTAGTTAGAACGTAAAGTTTTGGCATGATACATTCATGCAGGTCTATTCCCACAGAAGATCCTGCATCGATGGTGCATCGTAACAGGGTGGATTCTGACTACGTAATTATACCCCTGTTTACTTATACGTTCTACATGTCAAAATGGGGAGAAGCTTTGGCAAAATATATGAAAAATACACGGTACCTACCGGTTGTGAACAACACGAGAACAGCTAGGACGACACGTAAGGCTGTCTTCATTCTGCCCAGCAGTCGAGCGCACACCCCTCACTACATTCTTCTTACAACACCACAACTGCTTTCTCACAATTGGACTCGGCAATTTCACCGGTGCACTATTTCCAGGGTGACTAGCATAATGACATTAATTGGATATTTCGCAGGTTTTTGGTCTCATACCAATTTCCCTGAGGCAAACTAGGCCAACCTGTCTGAGGAATAAGTATTATTGCGTCATTTAGGTGATGAATGGAGATTTGTGTTGATGACAAATGTACCTTTCTGCACGTGAGAAGGCGATTGGCACGTATATTTTAACGCTTTCCAACTAGAGATGGATTGAATTGATGACTGATGGCACACCCGTAAATCCTTTATTCATATCTGAGTTAAAAGTCGGCCTTACCCTATCTATATATATGAATTATACTTTCGATAAAGACTTCCTCTTGAAAACAAAAAAGGCTGGCCGTTTAAGAGCAGTGTTTGTTTATTATCTGTAATGTTCTGGTATAAGTGGCAGAATCAACGATTGTTTTTTTTACATCTGCAGAGGAAGTAATTGAGTCATTCGGTTTCGCAAAGTCGGTCTACCGCTATTTAGCTCTCGTTATGTAGTTGAGATTAATCAGGCATTTATATTCCCGCTCCTGGTTTAAGATGCTGAACTAGAAATATACAGTACATCAAAAGTTCGAAAACGTTGCGTTCAATAAATTATACAGCTAAAACAACAAGTCTTATAATGATATCTCATTTGTTTTGTTCAACAATGTTGACGGCGAGTGCAGTACATTTAAAAATATATACATGTAGTAATAATAATTGTATTGCTTTTCTTTACACGAATCATTGATTTTTATTCTGACATAAAAAAAACCCATTCTCCTAATTCCAAGCTGATGCTGGGTAGAGGGTTCAAGGCTAACACAAAATGCATGGGGTGCACCCTTTGTTAGTATTTCGTTCTATACAACTCCTTTAGGCTACGATTAACAAGGATCTGAAGGGCCTTTGTTTCCCATCAACGGTATCATAGGCCTCGAGAATGTGAGAATAACTATCAGTTTGGTCAATTCAAGCACTCTCATCGACAAGCCAAGGAAACGTGGACATGAAGAACAACTGCAGACCGATTTCGTGACTCATCATAAATGCCTGCAACCCGCCTTCTCAAGGAAATGCCGGACTCTTGACTGCGACGGGGCTACACTATTCAACAACCGTAAGAAGGAAATATAGATGACATTACAATGATATTCTGGTGTTGTTGGTGGGTACTCTTCCTCCAGTTTCACGTTCCGCCGACAGACTGCGACACACTTGATGAATTGTCGAGAATCGATTACCATCTGCTGTTCAAAGACTGCAGTCCTTTACACATTTCAATAGAGCCAGCATGTTTTCTTTAACCCTTTAGCTATTGTTGTAATCGACCCATTTTGCCTGCTGAACAACATTACATCATCCCCGAAGCGTTTCTGAAATGTCCAAAGAATACGTGCATCGGTTCTCAGTCCCACGGGATACAAAATATAGCTCGAATCCACCAAAGAGTCGTATATCAGGACACTTTTACGATCACCGAATAATCGACAAGTTTTCTTAGATATAATTATTGTGATGTATCGATTGTACCAGTGTTATATCTGAGAGTCCTTGATCCTCCAATTAGTGGTAACATTAGAACAGCAGGTAATCTGGCCTTGTAAGCAGTGTGAGACATTGCTCTCACTTCATTTACTGTAAGTTCACAAGGACAGAGACTATGAAACTCGACAAATTTGAAATGCTCGTTCGTAATGTAGGCTTATCAAGACCGGACATGACGCCAGTCTTTGCTAGGTCTACGATCGACTGTGCCCTTCTCTGTGTACACACAATCGTCATGGGCTGCACGACAATTAACATGCTCAGCGATGGACAGAACCCCGCAGCAATTTGTCGACGGAATAAAAAGAAGGGGACGTGTATGGAGAAAAAGGAGCTGGAAACTTTTCAAAATGCGAGACTCTTGCAGAGGAAGGTAGGTGACCAGACGATCGATTCATCATCATTAAGGTCGGATTCGTGTGGCAGACTTGGTTTGTTGGACAACAAACAGGGTATCTTGGTGGTGGCCACCTATTTATGTTGAGACTACATAGCTACATCAGTCATGTGAGTGGGTGGTCACTCGTAGGGTACCAGGCGCCAATTCATCTGACAGAATACCTCTTTACTTCCTATTACTGCTGGCATTTAATCTTATGAATCGGATCCCTCAGCTCTAAGGTTGGAAAACGAGTTCACCACTAGCTTGCCGTTAACTTTAACTTGGCGTTAGGCCTTGCTTGAAGGGATAACACCAACTCTAAGTCAACGACGTGTTGATGATGCTTCTTGCTCTAAAGAAACAGGATTTCTTACAGAGGTTGCGATCGCTAGACATCCTGATGTGGCGTTATACCATTAGAAATTGCAGCAGGCAAAGTTTCGCTATTCATGTCATGAATTTTGATACAAACAATGACCACGGCGCAGAAGACACAAACACCCAATCACTCCAGCAGTGGTTTACCGACATCTTCAGTGTTGTTAATCTGATGTCAGTTGAACTGGAGGTTGGATCGAAGTCACGACTGCGCCAAGAGGACACTAACTTGGCTCGAACAGCAACTACCATTCCTGTCGGCTTGTATACCCTGTGAAGGCATGTCATCTTAAACCTATCAGGCTTAGTATGTTTTTTAGGAATCTTTGATTTCGTATCATTAGGATGACCACAAGCTGAAATTCCGTTATACTAAGACGCAATCATATCAACTCAAACCCCCGATTCTCATGCCGAGAGTCCGACCTGAGACCAATGAGTTTGTCATCCACCAGCAATATCTTATGATTTTCTACACAGAAACTATTCTGTATCATAATGTCGAAGTACACCGCTTGAGAACGCTGGCGTATCACCGTCAACCAATGAATGGTTCACTCAAAATAGCATTCAGTGCACACTTCTTCACGGCAAAAGAAAAACGACTGGCTTGTCACAAGCAGTTTGTGATCATCATAACGGATCACAAAGTGAAATTATTCGATTTTAAAAAGGGGTCATTCACTGGCCACGTTACTCTGCCGTCTGGTACCAACTGCATTAAGAAGGCGTTATTGGATCATCTTTACAGAGATAGGGTCGAGATATCAAACTCCTATCACTTGACCATTCAAAACAACATTGCCTTAATCAGATGCCTCCCCGAGAAAATACCAGCCACGAAAGTGCTATATCTCTTTTTCGTGTATACTGTCCGTATTATCAACAAAGATGGCTGGACCCTCATCAGGCTAACAGATGGCCGACTCAACGTAAAACGTGTATTCATGGCCGCGGCTTTTCTTCCACGCCCATATCGTCTTGATGCATTTGGCTTTTTAAACAATTCAGACGTTGTATTCATTTACGTCAAGAAAAAAATCATTGGAAAGAAGTTTCACATCAAACTAGTAATTTACAGAAATGCGTCATATTACAAGAAAAAACAAATCCTTAAAATCACGCTTCGCCGCCACGAATACAATCTCGTGCCGAGAGCATTATGGGCCTTTGACATGTTGAGAAATGGTTTATCTGTTCTGGTCATGAGGAGTGGTTCCTCAGAGAAAATGGTGATCATTGGATGCAGCCCCCGCAATCCTATAGTTCAAAGGTCACGGCCTGTGACCGTACATGACATTGTAAGGTCAAAGTTCAAGGCCGAGTTTTCTTTTCACTATCTCGATGCATCAGGGCATGAGTACGCATTGGTTCCGACCAGGGTTTTAGGCACAATATACAAACGGTCATACCGTTTTACGAAAGTTGACTACAATAGACTTGAATAGAAGAAAAATCATAAATGACGTTTCACCTACTGGGGCGTTATAGTCGCGTGGGTAAAGTACAGATATTCGCCCCAGTCGATTCTTCCGGTAAATGGTACGCTGGATCAGTGGCCTGGATACCAAGAAAAGGAGCGTTGACCTCACTGATGTGTTTTCTTCTCACTAGGAACCCAGGCGATTCCGTTACAACACATACAAACTAATCGTTTTCATCCCCCCTCCAAAACTCAAAGGCGGTGATTCTAAATATGCTGACGCGTGGTTATTCGATCACAATCACGGTCTATTCGTTATTTATCACAGATCGGACGCTCAAAGTCCAATGGAGAGGGTAATATCATATCGTAAAGGAACAGACATGGCCTACCGTATTGTATATAAAGCTGAATTAAGAAGAACGAAAGAACTTTGTAATTTAAATTTTCATTGGCTCTATAGGTATTTTATTATAGTCACACCATGTACAGCACTGCGCGGACGAAGTGTACGTCTAACGAAGTCATATGAACTCGTCGATATACGGACTGGAGAGATGTACATCATGCAGCGGGAGGAACACAGCATATACATTGCAGCAGAATTACGCGAGCTTTTAAGGAGGATGATGGTTCCTGATTTCTTGCACAAAGAGAAGGCTGCAACCGTCTCTGTATTATGGTTTCGACGTAAAACAGTGATAAAGGGTTTTATTTATAATGTCAAGCCAGATCCTTGGGAGGAGAGAAAGTTCATTCTGTGGCAGAGAGGGAGATTTAAACTTGACAGTATGATGTCGGAATACAAATTTACGTCCGACGACGACTTGTTCGTGTTTGAAAAGGATAAACCAGACGTGTTATTCACCAGATTAAGGTATTCTAACAACAACAGTTTATTAACAACATTCGTAAATCTGGCGACAATCGACGGAAAAGGGACCTACTACCAATGGTTAGAACCAGAACAAACCCTGGCTTTTATTCGTATCAAAGATAACACGTCCGTGGTCATTACTGGTGTTAGGTTGTCATGCATCCCGCAGAGCCACCTGAAGTTTGCTGGTTCGTTCACACAAGTCATCAGATATGATTTACAGCAACGCATCACAAGCGCTTCATCGTCAAAAGGGAAGTTTGTAAAAATTGGGAAAGAGGGAGAGATTTTACTCTTCAATTTGAAATCAAATAAGGGCCGTGAAAATGAAATGTTGACGATCATCAGCGCCAGGTCCTATGCTGTAAAAATGGTATCAGCATGACATGGAAACCTTGGCTTTGCCTTGATCAGGATATCAGGAGTCCATTGTCTCCCCCAAATGTTCCACCTCCCAAATCTCTACCGTGCTTCGAGGTCAAGACCGAGTCCATCGGATTCTGAAGTGGATGAAAATTATCATTAGAAATCAAACGATGATCAATAGGCGTAGTGGTCTAAAGCTGAGGGTCGACTTGGTTTCGGGTTGAGAGCGACTTCGAAAGCTGATGGGTGAGAGTTCGTACAAGCAATTCGCGCCATCGTTCAATGGTCATTTATAAAGCCTTCCAAGACGATGCCTTCTAATTTGGGTGGAAGGCAAACGGACACTTCGAATCAATTTGTTTTTTCATGTACTTACTTTCAACGGGACATGGTATCTCTGGTAGGGGCTGGGCAAGTCCTCGCAGACACTCAGCCACTTGCTTCTCACAATCATTCCCAAAGATATGCCCCACAACACAAATAGGTTCCCACACGTACGGACACGCCCGCTCGCAATCTGACGGGAGAATGAACACATTACGCCGACCCGTATTTAGTGGGTGGGTTGCGTGGGGGAGGGGGTGGGGGGGGGGCTTTGGCAAAGGTTATTACATAATATTAGAAAATGAGTGTCGAAATATAAATATTTAATTAAAGTTTTTGACCAGAACTACTTCTTCTTCAATGGCCTGATCATGGAGGTTCGAGTGCAGAAGAAACAAGCAGTGTCACTGTAAATCATGATGATGAATCTTACCTTTAACTCTCCCGCTTCTGCCAGAATCCACAATCATGAGAAGTAAGATGCTCACTGAAAAGGGAGATCAGGACCACATAGATCAGTCTGTCACTTCAGCAAACCCATTGTACACGTGTACACGCACACAATTGAATTCTTTATTCATAAACAATTGATTAAGTCCACGCAGGTCGTTGAAAACCATATCGATCCCGCTGGAGATGCAATGGGGTATCAAGCGGGTTTAACCCAAAATGGAAGCTACTTCTGTAGACGAAAGGGAGGCGGGCATCATTGACACTTTCGTCTCCGTAGGCCGCTCCAGCATTGCCCTAAGCTTTCAAGAAAGAAGGGAAAACGCGATCTTACCAATAAAAGTTCCGCAACATGATATAATTTTCGACATCTTTGAGCCGTCAGATGTTCCGATGCTGTCCTCAGTTGTAATGCGACCAGGATGCCGTTTTTGAGGCCGTGTTACGTCCTGGCAAGAGTGCACACTCCTGGCCTGACCATGAACCAATGATGATCTGCCTCTATCATCACCAAGGCCAATGCACTGGCTGAATTGATTAACGGCCACTGATGGTTTGAATAGACAAAGAAAACATGAAGTATCAAGTTCGCATTACGCGTTGGGAAATTTGGCGGAAAAAGCATGACGTCGCCTTGCTCCTATTTATACCTCTCAGTTGATTGAGGCCTAGCCCACTACACAGTCTATTGTCTTGAGGCAAAGCCTGCTCGCACCAAGGCCTTGGTGCGAGCGTTGCCTAAATTCCCGGGAATTGTGCGAGCGTTGCCTAAATTCCCGGGAATTTAGGCCTTGGTGCGAGCGGGCTTTGCCTCAAGACAATAGTCCTACTGTGTTATCACAGGGGTTATCAGGGCTAAAATTGCTAACATCGACCCCAACAAAACAACGTTCACGGTGGTCGATGGGCCTAACCAGGGAAGGATGTGTGCATTGCGAATCATCCATTCGGATATAAGGTGGACATAAGCCAGCAAACACTTTCTTCTCGCCTAAAATATAAACAATCTGAATGATGTTTCTGGAACGCACATAAAAAGTCGGTCAACAAAAGATGAATCACACGATTTTATTCACAACTCGCAATGCGCAATTAGCGGAAGGACATCTACTTGATTCGGAATATCACCGCAGCAGCGTCAATATGATTGTGTGCGAGGCATACATGGTAGGCCTATATGCGGGGATGAAGTATAATTGACACACTTATCAAGTTCACTGTCGGCCTTATATACCGTACATGTAATTTGTAATGTTTTTCATCAGTTACCGTTAGTCAGTAGGCCTAGCTGGTACTTTCTACATGCTCATAGCTTTTTCTAAGTAAGTAAGCCAATTGGACTGAAACTGCATCATTCTTGTTAAATACACCTAATTCACAATTCTAGAAAACTTATAATATTTCAAACGGAAATTACCATTCAACCAGACCACGCATTCATCTCAAACGATTGCAGGTGCGCGACCCGAATCCATGCGTTTAGCAAATCGACTGGCAAAAATCAATAAAGCCTAATTATACGTTTCGAACACAAGATGTCTCTCTAGTTTACGGTGGCCCATAGAGGACATGCGTTTATTTTCAATATAATAGAAAAAAATTTTTTTACAATGCGTTTTTTTTCTCTCGAATTATAACCGCCGTCGGATTTATTTCTCACCGCCGAAAAAATAATTTCCACCGCCGGGTAAAAAATAATAATTCCCACTACCGCGGTGGAAATTAATATCCACCGCGGTGGAAATAATATCCACCGCGGTGGAAATAATATCCACCGCGGGAGCTAATTCGTTACTAATATTGGCACCGGGTGGATATTATTTCCACCGCGGTGGATATTAATTTCCACCGCGGTCGATATTAATTTCCACCGCGGTGGTGGGAATTATTATTTTTTACCCGGCGGTGGAAATTATTTTTTCGGCGGTGAGATATAAATCCGACGGCGGTTGTAATTCGAGAGAAAAAAAACGCATTGTAAAAAGAAAATTTTTCTATTATATTGAAAATAAACGCATGTCCTCTATGGGCCACCGTACTAGTTTGATACTGGTAATTGATTCAGAAACGCGTAAACGTCACCAGACTTAGATGCAATGTCGGACTGGCCGGATCTGGATACAGCTTGTGGTAAAGTCGGATTTGGCATTCGTTGAGGAAGCCGTGGCCAGTATGGCGAGGAGAGAGATACACGAATTCCTCACTGCGGCGAGTTAGAAGTAGCAGACGAACATGTGGGCTGTGGGCTTAGTTGTATATACATGTATATATATTACTAAGGGGATATCATTTGAGGGAAATCTGATACCATCGTTGCTGGATAGGGCCCACCTGGATTTCTTTACGAATGCCGTTGATATTGCTTGGTCACATGAGCGATCAAGTACCGTATTGAGCAGCAACTATAGGCATGATACTTCATGGGTTTGCTCAAAGGTCACATCAAATATAAAATTACCATATTATCATTGATTACTAGGCTATATTATGACATATTACTCGCCCAGTGCAACAATAATTGATTATGTCGGCCTGCCTCATTGGCTGGCCCGTTACCAGCTTCACCTTATTATCTAGCTAATGCCATAGACCAATTATTTTTCCGCACTTTTTCCACATTTACACATTTCCTTGGTAACGCTGGTTGAGATCGATAGGGTATAATCATGGTGAGTTGGTCAAACAACAGCTGGTGTGGAAATTTCATTAACGCCCAGAGCACCACATTTCTCGAGGGCATTCCGATTCGAGGAAGAATTTCCGGGAAATGTCATCCATATTTTCGAGGTCATCTCGCTATCCCAGGAAAATGGCAAAACTCTGCATTAAAACCACAACTAACGTACACTTGCATACGTCTCTTTGCTTATCCAACTAAAATTGCACTGAATGATAATTTTTTGGGAAACTGTTGAGTCATTCATACCCGAGAATATAGGGGGGAAAGTGAGAAGAAAACGTCCTGAGGGGTTAAATCGAAAACAAAGAACATGACATTACTTTTTTCGATCAGTTGTTTAATTAACATGCAAATAGTCATTCGATCAGATTACTTCCTGTGTTCACTGTACACGCAATGTTCCATTGTCCTAATAAGACATCAGCTGATTATCCGTCTCGGCGTCTATCACGAAATGCATTGTTTCAATACCTACTACCCCACTCCATCCTGAACTTCAGGCCGCCGACACCACCGAGCTCAGTAGCGTGTGCGAGGGGAGGATACGCACTCTGGTTTTTCGAGGATAACCCTTCCCACGTGTCCGTACTTTATCTTCCAAATCGTGACGATTCTTTGCACTGACCATGCCAAGTAGCAATTGGGAGGTTTATATTTTGACCGAGAACGATAGTGGGTTTGTACTCAGTGGTATAACGGAATTACTAGCATTTTGTATATGTTTCCTATATCACTGCTGATATATTAGGTAACGTGTACGATGCCATTGTTCCATTGTTGATTCGTGGATTGCGGCTTGATTGTCTCGAATGGTACGCTTACAAGGCCACTCAGTACATGTGTATAATAGTAATACTGATATACGTGACTGTGTCGCCAAGTTTCGGGGGTTTGTTAAAGCCGCAAGTCATCCGATGAGTTGACGACTCATATTCGTACTCGCTTCACCTGAACTTCACCAGTGCTTCGTCCTTTCCGTCTTTAACTCTTCTCTTGAGTTGGTGAAATTTTCACCAAATTTGGGCGCTTTAGAAATGTCATATTTGATTGATTGATTGATTCATCATTTCAGGATCATTTCGGACTAATTCAACGCATTTGACCTGAAAACATGGTCGCAAGGTCACTGGACGCAAAGACGACCCACGTGGTTTGGATTGCTTGTAAGACCACTGCGGGACTTTCTCTAACATGTCTGAGACTGTCGCCTCATCTTCTGTGATAAGAGGATGACAGACAAGGGTCGTCTGCGGTGCTGTATTATAAATAGACTCACATCAGTTACGTGTTTAGGTAAAACTGGCTCGTTCTCTACTGACACTTAGATAGGGTACCCCACCATCCATCTTTACAGATCTTCGGTATTCCTTGCAACGTATGAAACGAACTGTCGTGGAAATTCTGATCTCCACATTCCTACAGCCCGGTGGATAAATTAATAAGGTCTCCCGTTACCATGGTTACTGCCAAAATCTATTAAACTCTCACAGTAACAATATCTGAATCTTCCCGAGCACGTTAAGACAATGTCCGCCAAAATGCTGGGGAACCTCTTCCAGTATAGATACGTCTTACTGGTCACGTGCTTCACTCATATGGCGATCTTAGCAGCAAATCTATACTCTGTCGGCATATACTACGTCAGTTGGATTGACGAGTTCAAGGTCGGAAGTGGAATGACGTCATGGATTGGAGCCGTCCTCATTGGATCATTGACAGTTGTTGGTAAGTTGAATTTATATACCGACTTAGAGTCCAGCACGAGCCACTATCGACTTGCAAGCCTAAAAGAAATCGGGTTGCCTTGGCATCGGCAAAGGCATCAGGTTCATGTATATACATGTGCATGAATTTGACAATCGAAGGTTTATAAAGAAAGTCATGTCATGTCTAGGACTAACGTGAAGGACTGATTGCGGCCGCGGAATGTTATTTGTCTACCGCTTCCCTGCATCATGCAGTTTCTTGGCATTTTGTTCCAGCGCCCTTATCAGGCTACATGACCGGGAGACTGGGGTACCGGAAGACGTGTCTCATTGGTGCCGTCCTATCTTCCTCGGGAGTCCTTGGATCGGCATTCTCAACCAATGTCTATACACTATTTGCTCTCTACGGACTCGTATTTGGTATGTGCCCTGCAGACGACCCGATAGAAGGGCTTTTGATATTGATCTTAACTGTTATTGATAGACCCCCCCCCCCCCCGCATCACACACATATATGTATATATATATATATCGTAATACTCTAACCCTTAAGAAATAATGGACAAAAAAACTTGTACTTACAAAATTAGGTTTACCAGAGGTCTATTGTTACTAGTTCTGGATACTGCCAGACCAAAACAAATCATGCAGACACAGCAGCTAACTGAACATATCCTTCCCTGTTCCAGGTTTCGGTATGGGCATCACCTTGGTTCCATCAAGCACCGCCGTGGCCTTCTACTTCAAGAAACGTGCCAGAGTCTTATCAGTAGGGCTCGTCACCTGCGGGAGTGGATTTGGGGCTTTCCTCATGCCCTATGTCATCAATGCATGTCTGGCAGAGTACGGGTGGCGAGGAACTTTACTCATCAACACTGGCATTAACCTCCACCTGTTCGTTACTGGAGCTTTGATTAGGACGCCACCAGAAATGATACGCGAGGAACTGGCCATGTGCAGGACATCGTTTCGGAGGATGGGCTTTGTTTTGCTGCTCATCCACCACAGCCTCGTTGGGGCCGGGATCTCCATAGTCTACATCCACATCAGCGCCATGACAGAGTATCTGACCGGAGTCTCCCGAGAATTCAGCAACTTGATCCTCTCCGCCATAGGCCTGGCCAACCTCTTCGGCCGGGTCTTTACCTCCGCTATCGCCAACTGTCGCTGCCGGGGGACGGACCCTCTCATCATGTCCTACTGCTTCTCAGCCTTGATGGGAGTGACCGCCTTACTTCTGCCCCTCCTCTCCTCCTACGCTATGGTCGTAACCTGGGCCATATCCTTTGGCTTCTTTTTGGCGCCAAATACGTCACTCGCGCAAATCGTTGTGTTGAACTTTGTAGACATTAGCGAAGTGAATGCTGGGTTAGCCTACGTCCTGTTATCACAGACGTTTGGGTATGTGAGCGGACCACCCATAGCAGGTATGTGCAGGACCATCAGGCCAAGCAATTCAAATAACCACTCCCGTATGCGAATGACGTATCAATTTTAAGTATGGCGGCTTCACCAATTCCGCTAGTTAGTCTTGGTCACGTGGATGCGCATCACTTTTGAAGCCCTAATTGGTCGTAATTGTCCGAACCGTCACGAAAACATCCGAGGACAACTGAGGTCGAATAGAATGAGTGGATCAGTGCTATTTTCGACGGAAGGTCCAGCAGTAGGCGGGGTCACAAATGACAGGAAAGGACCCCTTCCGAATGATTTTCCTTCTGATCTCGATGTTTGTTTTTTCCAGGGGCTCTTTATGATGCGACAGGTGACTACGGCTGGTCATTCTATCTGGGCGGAGCCTGCATCCTGGCTGGAGTGTTCATCTTTACCTGGCCTCTTATTGTCCACTGCCGGCAAGGGAAGGATATAATTGTTGAAGAGGACATGAAAGAGTCGCAATATCTCGGGTCCCATCTTGGGCTTGGTAGCGCGATGCTGGTTGGAAGCCATGTTAACATACCTGGAGACGACCACGCTTCGTAAGTTCAAAGTTGAGTTACATTTGGCGATGACTGCAATGTTAGGGAAGATGTCGCAAGGCAGGCGTATCCGCTTTTGATAGAGAAAATAGCTATTCTTAACCAGGGTTGGATAATGACGTTAATGATGATTGTATACTGATGATGATACTATGATTTGTGCGTTAGTTTTTCAGCTATATGATTCTTTCGTGTTTTTGCAGTGAGCCAATGGTGAATGGCGTCAAGACAATCAGGCCAGGAGAAATCTAGGGGACAATTGGCACATTTACATCCAAAATAATTATACGATAGTAGTCCGACCCGACTCAGATCAGAAGGAAATCTGTGTTAGTTTCGTGTCATGGTGGTGGAGGTACTGGTGCATTTTCCTTCAAAGGTTATGGGTTTTTTACATGATTGTTATTTTAATAAACGGATGCATATTTTAGATTTTTCTGTGTAACTTTACTTTCTCAGGAATGCTTGTCTTTTGGTCCTTCACGGATACTTCAGATACAGAAAATGGAATGCCTCATCATACCACCGTCACGCCGTACAGATTAATCCAAATTGTAATCTATTGATAAGCTGACAGGTCCATGTAAAAGGTCAGATAACCGTCGCCAAGCAAGAGGTCAGTCGTCAGTCTCTCATTGGAATACGAGGACTGTTGACCTCCGAGAGCATGCCCACTCAATGCTGAGACATCACTCACATATAAGTACAGTCTCCTCCAAGTTGGGAATCCTTCCTGAACACACCCCGTCTCCAGTATCAGGACAGTCTCTCCCAAGGAATACGAGACTCTATTGCTCCCTCCACTATTGTGAGCACCACCAGCCCATGAAACCCAGGGACAACACTCATATCACAACTGTTTCCTCCAAGTTTAGAATCCTTTCCTCTGTCCCCAAACACGAGGACAATCTCATTCAAGGACTTCTATTTCCATCATAGAGAGCACCACGAACCAACTCCTGAGAACGTGCTCACATAAGGACAGAGGACAGTCTCCTCCGAGTTGAGAATCCTTCCTGAAGACATCCCGTCTCCAACATGAGGACAATCTCTCCCAAAAACACACGAGAGAGCACCATCACCAATCCTATCGCGAGACATCACTCACACGAGGACAGTCTCCTCCAAGTTGGGAATTCTTCCTGAAGACATCCTGTCTCCAACATGAGGACAATCTCTCCCAAAAACACACGAGAGAGCACCATCACCAATCCTATCGCGAGACATCACTCACACGAGGACAGTCTCCTCCAAGTTGGGAATTCTTCCTGAAGACATCCTGTCTCCAACATGAGGACAATCTCTCCCAAAAACACACGAGAGAGCACCATCACCAATCCTATCGCGAGACATCACTCACACGAGGACAGTCTCCTCCAAGTTGGGAATCCTTCCTGAAGACATCCCGTCTCCAACATGAGGACAATCTCTCCCAAAAACACACGAGAGAGCACCATCACCAATCCTATCGCGAGACATCACTCACACGAGGACAGTCTCCTCCAAGTTGGGAATCCTTCCTGAAGACATCCCGTCTCCAACATGAGGACAATCTCCCCCTAAAACACGAGAGAGCACCATCACCAATCCAATCCTGAGACATCACTCACACGAGGACAGTCTCATCCAAGTTCGGAATTCTTCCTGAACACAGCCAGAGATTTGTTTTCAATGTTACTTTTATTTACATGTCAGTTATATACACTTTACATCACTTTTTACAATCACCAACCATTTTGGATACGTTACAATTTGTACCGAACACCAGGATTTGGACTCTATTTGGTTTCAGCAGACTTCATTACACCAGCAGAACCTACAGAGACAATGCCTCTGCAAGTTCAGTCTGTCGGTTTAATGGGTCAAAACAGAGGGCTCTCTGCTGATTCTAATCCTGTCCAAATTTAGAAAATACTCAATCAGCTTAAAAGACAGTATCGATTTTTAATTTTTACTCTTGAATTATGACAGTGAATTAGCTCATCACATAAGACTTAACCATCTTAAATAACTAACACTAACAGAGGTCCACCCATATGTTTACCTGCTTCGTCCTCAAGTCATCCATTCACAAATTGAGCCATAAAGGTTCCCCAAAACATCCAATTACTTTCAATCCCTGGTCAATGTTAAGCCCACTCAGAGTCAGATTACACAGACGTCGTTATCGTGTTCCAAGCTGTCCCTGATCTATCCGCTCCAACTTCTCAAAGTGTTTCCTTGCATTCTTGATGTTGATTAACGTGGCAGCAGACGCTGGAAGAACAGAAATGTCAACATTAACTCACATAATCACTTTCTCTCATCCGAATCATGCAAAATGACCAATTCATTTCAGTAGAGGTTATACCTGGCATCAGACACTAACACCGCTATCATAAATACTCGTGTGAACTCAACTTGTAGGCAGATGTCTCTGAAAACCATATCCCTCTTTACAGGAAAACAGTTTATGGGTCATACCATAAAAGGTTTGTAAACATGTGATTCAACAGCAGTCAAATGCATCCAGGATGGTAGTGGTACTCACGGATTGTCGGGTCAGACATGATGACCATAACGTAAGTGTTCGATGTGAAGATATCAATGAAGGCGGCGAAGCTGGCATTGCGCACTTCCATACTCTGGAACGACGCAGCCAGTTTACTGCAGCTCAACTTGAATTGTTTGATGATGTTACTGATCTTCTCAAACCTGTGGATGTCACGGTGAGGTTTACGCTGGCAGTGTGAGATCACCTGGAAGAGGTCGACACAAGAATATAACAAAATATCAAAGCAGCTGCAACACGTTCTACAAATTCTAAATCTGTGGGCTTTTGCCTTTCAGTTAGTTGTAGATGGTATCTTCAAACTGATCTAATTCTTGTCAATGATCAACTGCCTGGAGCCGATGACCATCAGAATGACCAACATACTGAACACTAGCCGAATGATGAGAAAATCACAAGCACAACCTAACCCATGGACAGACTGTGAAATCTTGACAACTTACCAGAAATGTTGCCCTCTCAAAGAGCAGCACTTCGTCTGCGTCTATAATAGTGGCAAAGTTTTTCAAGTTGACCTCGAGTTGTTGAACATTCGGAATGAGGAGGTAAACAATGCAGGACCAAGCCTGAAATGTGGAAAGGAAATTTTAAAATAATTGTACATTGAGATGACATGATAGAGAGATTGTAGGTAGCGAGTTAAGGTAGGACAGAGTAGCCAGTGTGGGTATTGGCTTACCTTGTATAAAGTCTCATCCCAAATACTCGTTGCATAACACGTACAATCCAATGGTTTGGATAATCTCTTCAGGTCCTCCTCTCGTTCTCTGAAGATCTGTCCAACAAGGAGAAATGACAGCAGTTAGATTACAAAAGTTCGAAGAGACGAAAACACACAGCAAATAACACAAATATTATAGCAAGGCTTTGGTTTACAGTTTAAGATTTTAAGATATTCCTCTACAATGTATTTTCCTGTAATATCTTGACTTTCACTTTGCAGGCGGTCTAAATGTCTTTATTTTTCAAAAAATTCAAATTACAATCAGATTTGGCTGTGTGTGGGCCCAAACTCACAATTTCTCTCTGATCCTCCTGCACCAAGTCCATCTTGTGAACAAGACAGAAGACCTTCGCCTCTGGAGAGTTCTGTAGAATAGCCTCCAAACATGACTGGTAATAGTGCATATCTTTCTCTAGTTCACGACTCTCCACATCAAACACGTAGATGAGCACTTCCACATTTCGGAAGATGTTATCACGTTGGCTGGCAAAGTAGTTCTCCATGAACGCCTCCTGACTGAATAAGAAGAAATGACAGCACTTACAGAAGTGGCAACAAGCTATAAATATACCACCATGTTGTTCAATGACCTAGAAAGCAACTATGACACAAAGAAGGAAGTTATTAGTATCTGGCATAACTGGCCTGAATCCTCTATACAATGAAGATCTTCAACCAGTATCTGCTTAACCCAAGCTTTAGATGATTAACCTTGTACTAGTTCCTGCTTCTTCTCGTGAAGTGCGTCTATACTCACCCTCCACAGTCCCAGAGGTTGAGGACCAGGTTGCCGAGGAAGCGCACGTGACAGTGTTCAACATCAACTGGAAAGGGACAAAAGTCGCATGAATTAAACGAGATCCACATAATGAGCTGATGGTCAGAGAAAGCAAGAGTAATATTATATTCCAGACTTACTTTTGGATAGCATCTTTAACTAAATGATAATCTGTTTCCTATTTGACCTCACCTGATCTCATGAGATTGCTGCCCATACTTACTTGTAGCACCAAGTCGTCTAGTATCTCTGGCGATGAAGTTAGCGAAGATGATGGACCTCATACTTGTCTTTCCAGACCCACTCTTCCCCATCAGCAACACCTTCAATGAAATGAAGGACAGATGTCGACATGAAGGGTTTGAAATTTACAATTTCAGAATTGAGACACTCCATTTTCTGACATTTATGGGGCCGTGGCCTACCCTCAAAGATTTATCACATGCCTTTCCAGCAATGTATGTAGTGATGACAGTATCATGTAGGAGCCAGTTTTCGCGGGTCTTATCACTAAGTGCAGATTTACTAGCTTCCAGCGATTCCATACACGCAAAAGCTTATTTATTACGAAATTTGAGATCAATAACGAAATATCTGGGGTGCTGCGTGGATGTTTTAAGCGTGAATTAATCTTGAAATCGCTCACTGAAAGATCGATGCAGACCAAAACAAATCCGAAGCGGCTCCCCCATTTTCGCGGGGTATTGCGCATGCGCGACTGATTGTTGTGTTTCTGTGTCGTGTGCATGATCCTAGGTATTGACCCAGTGTTTTGAACGTAATTAGAGAATTGCTTGCCTGTTTAGGACGCATTTTGGGCGCTTTCTTTGCGGAACGAAATGAAAATCAAAAATCAGAAAATTTCTTCTCTGGAAACGAAGTGACGCGCGAGAAAACGGGAAAAAACGGGTTTTCGCGAAATTGGGGATGACTCGAAATTGGGGAGCAGCACCATACATTACATGTAGGCCTACACTACAGTAAACACTAACCATACACTATATAACACTAAAGGTACGGCTGTTATTTTCGAGTTACATGAGAAAGTCACCAATTTTTTCACCTTTTTCTTCATTCTGAATGATTAGTGATTATGTGTAGAATTCAGAGACACAATATGTTTTCTCTCAAAACAGCAAATTCGAGTTAAATCGGGTTAAACTTCATAAAACGACCAACAGCAAGTGTATGACATGTCCGAAATCACATGATTTTCATGTTCTCCACACAGTTGCCCGTCGTGAAATATCGTTTCAACCCTGTCATGAGGCGAGTTTCCGCGTATGAATAATGTTGATATTTTACTACCCATTGTCCGGCGCTCAAGCATATAGTTCTAAAGTGATTTCCAATAGGATTCAAATAAGACAAATCCTCCAATCAAAGCTACTAAGTTAACTTAAAATAATAAGTTAAGCCCATTTGTCTTTATTCCGTAAAGAAGAATTAAACCAATTTGCGGGCAATGATTTCCTCGATTTTAGTCGGAGGTAGTCGGACTTTTCCGGTCAAGCTGCGTATTTTGCCCAAAATGGCGAACACTGTGTGCAGAGACATATACAGTGTCTCACAAATCCAATAGATGGCGCAGTATGGAATATTTCGGAAAATAGTGTAATTCACCACAGATATCAGGTAATTTATCGTTTGCATCTTTAATTAGGCCTATGGAAAACTGACTGTTGCTTTTGTGTGGCAATCAATCTTACCTCTATGCAGCATTGCCGTTAGGAAATATCGGCAATCGGGAAATATTTCGATAACCAGCGGGAAGAGGATACACTCCGGATGCAGTGGACCGCGGCCTCGTTGCACCAGCGGGAGGAGGATATGCCTACACCCCGGATGCAGTGGACCGGCCTTCGTTCTCAATGCAGATTTGAACACCGGCTGGGATGGTCCAGCGCCTAAAAGGGAATAAGAGCGAACCAGTTCACCCCGTGTGACATTTTTTTACATTCAGTTTTCTCGGTAGATCAAAACCCTACCTTCTGGCGACATAAGCATTCAATTTATAGATGAATACATGATACACAAACTATAATTGGCACAAAAATCCTTATCTTTTCATAAATGAGTGGTCTCGTACTTGTTCGACAGAGCTCCCCGGTTATCACCTACTGTTGGCCTGATGTAATTTAACGTGATATCAAATTTGGAAAAAAACGGCTTTGGCCTACATGTATTGGCTGTCATTGTTAAGACTGGCACAGTGTTGGCCTGAGAAATTAGGCCTAAAATCTTGTATCCCGTTTTTGACTTCTTTTAGAACAATATCATGGCTGTGATACTGCGCCCAGCAACGGACAAAGACCTTTCCTCGTTTAATAAATGGATGGCTAAACTGGGATGGGCGTATTCAACAGACTTGAAATACCAACAGGTAAGACCATGTCGATCTATTGGTGTTGTGCGTCGGTATCCTCCGTCCGCAGCTGCGACCAGTCAGTCGTGAAAGGAGGCGACTTCAGGACTGGCACAAGACGATAAATCGGCATGGGTATGACGTATACCGGAGTCTTTCGAAGAAGTATTCCTGAGGCATATCACCCATCCTGAGGAAATCAGGGGTTAATGTTCGCTTCTTCGGCCCTGCACACAAATCCCTGATTTCCTCAGGATGCGTATATCACCCCATTCATCACAATGAGCACATAGTGTCATTTAGGTTTACCTCGTTCTCCTCACTGAGTCAGTTTTTTAAAATAGCATGTCTGGTCAGGTAGACAGTGCTGGTCATAGCAGATCCGCATATATAGGCAGATATAGGCCTATACTGCATCCAAAAAAACTGCTGAGTATACACACATGTACATGTATTCTGACATTTCATATTCAGGCCTGTGCATCATCATTTGATGTGACCGTCGCCGAAGTGGACGGCGAGGCGGCCGGTAAGTGACCTTTTTGTTTTTGTAGATGCCATTCCGTTGCAATTGCATCGAGCACCATTTGCAGAAAGCTGAGTTTTTGGTCGAATCCATACAGATGAAATTGACTTGACCAGTCCAATCGTGCAAACTCTGCTTTACCCTGTCTGCAAATAGGGCAATGGGCCCAATATCAAAATGGAACAAGAGCGCTCGTATTACACAGGCGAGTGAGCATGAAGGGTGCTTGCTTGTTGTTCAACAATTTCTCGATACAGCCAGACACAAACCACCCTTCCGCTAAGCAGGGCTATCCTTTTCATTATCGACGTCACCTATATAAAAAAATTGGTGATAATTCATGCTTTTTAAGAAAATACTAAGTACCCATCTGCCTACACCTTTCTTTCAGGCATCGCTGTTTGGGCCAAGGTTACAGATAACCTCTTCCAGTTGACTGACCTTGTTGTGGACGAGCAAGTCCGCGGTAAGGGGGTCGGCAAACGACTCGTGGAAAATCCCCCTGAATTTACGAAAGGCAAGAATCGTTGGTTGAACGCTGTTGAAAGTGCTCTCGACTTTTACCCCAAGTTCGGGTACACCATCCAGGCCGAGGGAGAATACAGTCACATACGAGGTCATCCAAAGGTCACGAGCGAGGCAACAAAGGTCAAGGCCAATGATGCTACGAATGATGTCACGATTACTGATGTCGGCCAAACGAGTTTCACTGAATTCCTCCGGTATGAAAGGTCTGTCATCAACAACCTCCATAAAGAGATGGAATCCCTGATGAAGAGTGTGGCAGATTCGGGCACCGTGATTCTCGCAAAGCACGCTGGGAAAACCGTGGGCGTGGCTTTGCAGCGTTTCGACGAGAGCACAAAAATCTGCCGACTTGTCCTATTCGCAGATAGTTCAGATGTCGCAATCAAAATCATTTCATTCATTACTCTGAATCATCTTAAAGACCACGAGCTGCTTTTGACTGTACCAATGTTGACCAGCAATACTCGAGCTCTGGCCGAATATTTTGACTTGGAAATTGTGCGGTTTGGGAGAGCGATGTTCAACCTTCGGGATGCGTTCAAGACAGATGTTGACATAGAGAAGGTCTACTCCTACATACCGATCTAGTCATGAACAATATCGTCTGGGCTAGTCGAGACGCCAGCGGTCAACAATCTACTCTGCAGTCTAGTTTACAATCTACCTTGGTCTAGTTGGCATCTACCGTGGTCTAGTTGGCAACTTGCCAACTAGACCACGGTAGATTGTAAACAATCCACTAAGTCTCTTCCGGAAGTCTGCTTAACAATGGCATATATACTACTGGACAATTACTGGAGCAAAAGAGACAATACTACTGGTGTTAACAGTATTGTCTTTAACGCCAAATTCCAGATTTATGTTTCAATGAGTAACTAACCTTAAACACTACTGCTATCTGAGTAAAAGCTCATTCGATACGCTCGACAATCCATTTGGTTTGAGGATAACAAATGAAGACAAGAACACAAGGTCTATCGTCACCAGAAAAGTCTATAATTTTGAGAATGAAAGTATTTATTTGTTCCACTGCTTCCTTCGAAAGTACCAACAAAGAATCGAGAAATATCACGACGTTCCTGGTCTACGCTTCTTTAGTAACCAACTCACGATCACCCAGTGGACGAATCTGAAACAACAAAAATTATGCGTTTTTTAGATAAATACATGTACGACGAGAACATAAAGGAATATCTATTGCCACTGGGCAGGTATGCCGCACATTGGATGCTCACTCGATACGGAGGCAGCACTCCTATATTGTTATTGATCCATAAAGGTTCAAAGATGGCCAGCATTTCATCCAACATCTTTGTAGCTGTACTGCTTCACTGTTCACGAATTGTCTTTGTATTGCCTTTAAATGATGTTCGAGGTTAGATATTGAAGTGTGGGGTTAGTACTGCCTGACTGTTCTTATTCAAAACTGGAGTTTGGTCCAGATCGCGGAATACACACATGGAAAGGGAGAAACCACGTTGACTACTTACAGCTTGTTCTGGAATAACCTAAAACGAGCACATAAAGTTGGTGTGTTGACAGTTTGCAAGGAACATGAAAAATATAGAGTAACAGTGATTCGAAAAAGTGTCGACACAATACAATGTCAATTACGTGTTTTTGATCTCTGTCCTGAATTTAACTTGACACGTCCAACCCTACCCCTGCATCAGCGAACAATGGAGCAGGACTACTCAACGGGGGACTATGTCTACGTTCCCATCGTTGATAGAGGTGGCTGTTACTTACTGCTGCTTGTTCGCATGGGCGTGGTGTAAGACCGAGTGGATGCTGAAACACCAAGGATCGTGATAAGGTGCGAAGGTTGACCATTCATGCTCCGGCCATCATTGTCAAGAAGAGATGGCTAAGGCATGTTTTCCACATCTTTGGTGTTTCCATACAGAAGGCAGCCAGAGCTAGCGACCACGACTTTTTAATAGGGGAACACATAGAAATGTGTCACTCTTGTTTTCCAACGCACTCTAAAACAATGAGAGGAAAAAGAAATACTCGGAATCATCACACCTGTACTGGTACATGGATTGTCAAAGTGGTAAACACAATCAGAAGTAAACTCTACAATAAAGACTAGTAAATGCTTTTACTTCAGTTTTGTACAGAAAGGCCTAGTGAAAATGTACATGGAGATTTAGATAAAAGCATTTGCTAGTCTTTATTCATATCACCCATTAACTCGATTGCATCGATAGCTATCTGTCCTTCTTCATGAGCGTGCAATCTGACTGTGATAATTCAAGATGTATTGCACCAGCCAAGTGGTTCTTTTAACCCGGTGTATTACTTACACGACCAACTGATTCCTATTGAAGAGAAGAGGTGTTTAAATTAGGATGCAAATGTTAACATAGTGCATGTCCTCTTAAAAGTGGTAGTTGTAACTTTTTGTGTGCGGTCACTTTGGTATAATTTGAAGGTATGAAGTCATGGGCAGCGCTTGACGACAAGCGACACACATACTGGAACACTACTCATCGAGATAGTGTCAACTAAATGCTCTACATTGTATGCTAATAGTTACTTAGAAATAGTTCTGATAGTTACCATACTTGGCCGCGTTCGTCTTCACTAAACAAAGAAGAAACAATAACGATACTTTCATTTATCGTTTAGGGATCTAAAAAATATGAGCATAGTAAAACAAGGTTCTCAGTTTGTGGCTGTCGATGAAGTGAGAGCCCTGTGACCGATTTAAAAGAACGGATCGGGGCCTGTTGTATCTAGATGTGTGGTAGAGCTGTATCTTATCTTGACGGTTCCTGCCACCAGCTGTCACCTTAAACTGTGATTATGTACAGACCATCAGCACTCCATACTTCGAACTCCTACCCGTATGATAATATAGGGCCAACTGCATTTATTCAATGAAATACTGATACTTACACCAAGCCGTGAACAGTTTAAAGTCGGACACTAGAACAAAAAGTGAAAAATAAAAAACATACATTCTAGCTAGAAAGAACAAGGGGTAGTATTTTCTTATTATTGATTGTCGAAAGATGATTGGAAACAAAGAAAGCTGACCCCGGACAAAAACACGATCAGTAGGCATGGTAGGAACAAGGCTGTCGTGACAACACGATTTGTACATGTATCAGAATGCAAGAATTGAGCAGCGATAAGTATGAGGTAGTACAATGTCCACAGAAGATTGGAACAGAATACCTACATATTTCAACCTGAATGGTGTTGGTCTTTTACAAAAGTCAAACTCACCTTTGCAGTTGGTTCCTTTAGCCGTTGTTCCTGAAGGACATTTACCATACGCTCCAAACATTGTCAGAGGGAAGGTTTGCCCGGAGGCGGATTGCACTGAGGAAATGGAATATGATGCTTTAATCAGTCGAGGAAACGAGTACGTTTTCTTTGAAAAGTTAACAATAATGATGATAAATTCTAGACTGCAGCTGTGGTAGTGAGGAGTCATCCAATAGCCGCAATCAGACAATGATAGTCAAGGTTTATAAAGAATATGAAAACCAACTCCCTACACAACATTTGTGGTTAATTGCAAGGCAATGATATTCCACAGTTACAGTCTAAATATGATTTAAAGGATCGATCTAGAGTTTTCGTTTGATACTCAGTTACTTACTGGTTTGCATCGGCTGGGTGGAGGTAGTGGCTGAATGTCAACGAGAACAAGTGACCCATATCATTATATTTAGACTCCGACTACATACAATGTACAAAATATTCAGATTTTCATTGTTATCATTGGTATCATAAAGAGAGAACAAGAAAACCAAAAAGAAAGAGACGATCGTGCGTGATTCCTACTCGGTGTTTATAAAACTACATGAACATTATCAGCAATACGTATTTGTCCATAGAATTAATAATTCTGCATTTCCAAGAGAAAAAAGTCATCTGTTTGTTCAACTTACCAGTCCAGCTGATTCCTAGAAGAAGAAAAATGCTTTAAAAACCGAACTGGCCATGGGATACTTCGAAACAATCAACATGCCTGTATTTGTAAACTCGATCAGTGCGTGAAAAATTCCTGATCATATTGGTGATATCTCTTGGATGGCAGTTCGAGGCTTGTTTGAGGCTATATCCTTGAATGAGATTGTCATTCTTATATTACATTTGGTCAAATCGATAAATTATTCATGTCTACCACCTTGGAAATTAATACACTTTGTCGAAACTATACAATCATTAAGATGAAGTTTTATTAAGAACAAGAATACTAAATACGTTAGAAAAGATGTTGTTACCATATTTGGCTGCATTCGTCTTCACTACAAAACCAGAAACATCAATTACATTAGATTTGACCTAGACCTAGGTCTATGTGACCAGACATTATTATTATGATGAGACTCGTAGACAGAGGATGTGACTACAGAAGTGGGCGAGCCATACACGAGATGGGCATCATTAACAAGACACTTCATGAGTGGGAATCGGGAGTCCTCAGCCAAAGGATGTTGTGGAGAGGCTTTTTGGGGAGACGAAAGCCGGTGGTAGCAGCGAACACTGCCACTGCTTGCCTATACATGTATATGGGGAAATGGTTTTGAGACTCGACTCATTGGGTGATATGAATAAAGAGAAGTTAATGCTTTTATCTAAAACTCCAAGTACATTTACACTTGGCCTTTCTGTACAAAATTGAAGTAAAAGCATTTGCTAGCCTTTAGCCTGTCTATTCGAGAAAGTGTAGTTCCCTTTACTGCCACTGCCATAGATCCATTTGCTAGCTCACTGTCTGCAATCCTTTGACAAGTCCCTTTGATGTCATTACTAGGAGATCTGTTTGTAGATTTGATACTTACACCAAGTTATGAATAGACTGGCGCTGGTCACTGGAATAGATAATTTGGAACACTTAACAAACTGATCAAAAACGACGTCTCGGACAAGAAGTAGTGATGCGATGGACAGTTGTACAGTTATATTTGCAATGCAACTAGCATTTCATCCAATTCTACTTTGAATCATATCATGTCATTCAAGACCATTGGGAGAGAAAGCACACGTTCTGACTGTCATCCTCACCTTTGCAGTTGGTTCCACTGGCCGCTGTTCCTGAAGGACATTTACCATACGCTCCAAACATTGTCAGAGGGAAGGTTTGCCCAGATGAGAATTGCACTGGAAAATAAGTAGGCATGTTATGATATCTTTATTAGACGTCTCAGGGCAGCATTTCACGTCACTACTCTAATAAGAGTCCAAAACGTAATTAAGTTGGGACTGGGTTTTGATGTAATTTTTTCTTCGTTACTTACTGGTAGAAGTGCTGGTACTGGTCGAAGAGGCTGAAATAGCAAGATGCTTGTCTATTCAAGAGAACGATATGAGAAGTTTATAACATATCAAATGGAAAAGGGAACCATCCAATCCAATCAATCGCCATCAATGTCATCAGCATATGATGGTGTCTAGTTATGGTATTCAGCGAAGGAGTTATCATGTTGTTCGTCTAGTGCATCTTTGCATATTCGTACTGTTCATGGAAGAAGCTGTCTAATCTTCTATATGAATATAGTTTACAAGAGACCATGAAAAGGCATTCGTACTTTGTCCTGATCCGTGGTTGTCCCCGGATATGTGTCCTTCTTCAAACCCTGAAGATCCACCACCCGATTCGTGGCTGTCTCCAGATGTGTGTCCTACTTCATACCCTCCCGATCCGTGGCTGTCCCCAGACGTATGACCTACTTCATATCCGTCTGATCCGTGGCTGTCCCCTGCTGTGTGTCCTTCCTCATACCCTCCCGATCCGTGGCTGTCCCCAGACGTATGACCTACTTCATATCCTTCTGAGCCGTGGCTGTCCCCTGCTGTGTGTCCTTCCTCAAACCCTCCCGATCCGTGGCTGTCCCCAGATGTGTGTCCTTCCTCATACCCTCCCGATCCGTGGCTGTCCCCAGATGTGTGGCCCTCCTCATAGTCTGATCCATGCTCGTCGCCAGATGTGTGGCCCTCCTCATAGTCTGATCCATGCTCGTCGCCAGATGTGTGGCCCTCCTCATAGTCTGATCCATGCTCGTCGCCCCACGTGTGACCTTCCTCATAGTCATAGTCGCCAGACGTGTGACCCTCCTCTTTCCCTTCTACAGTTTAACGAAGAGAAAAGCACACTTTATGAAAAATCAAAGTAACCGAGAGAGGGAGAACATATACTGTCGATGTTGTCCATTCCCATGCCTGATGCTGAAAACATTCCTTATAAACTGACTGCTGATATTATCACATACTGATGATGTCATTTTTTCTTTCTCAACTGTGCTTGTCAGTATTTACTTTATGGAAAATATTTTGATCATGAGAATTTGATAACTAGAGTCCTGGGCAAATGATTGTCATCTGACTACGCCATACCTCTGACTGTATAAGACTTACCAGTTGGGAAGCTAAGATTGGTGACTGAAAGACGAAATATGCAGTTAGTCACCTTTGTTTTCTTATTTATATTAATCCAACTTCTCAGGCAAGGCATTACTACGGTGAGAAACGCTGGCGTTTAATATAAATATTAAAGATGTTTGTAAGGCGTCAACCAGCTGGTTCATCTTCGATCATCTTCCTGTCCACTTACACTCGTCCTACGTATACACGTGATGCCTCACTAATATTTTAGATACATGTATTGTAGATATTTGAGGCATTTGCATGGAGGGGCATAAACTATGCCAGATGGCAACTGGATCCCTATAAAAGCTTTGTGTCCTCTCTTTGCGACAGTGCACATACAAGAACAATTGTCCCATGGTCTAACCCATGAGCTGATTGCCAATGAATTGATCAGTTTACGTAATGGCATTACTCTCTTGTTCATTTGGGCCATGGACGGACTGAATGCCCTATTGACATGACATAGCGAAAACTGCTTTAAGTTTGCATGGCCATACTTACTTTTTATGAAGTATTTGGCAGCATTTGCTTTCACTGTTAAGAAAACAACAACAAAATATCTTAAATCAGCGTTGCCCTCATTCAAACCGAATTTACAAATTTGTGGTTGATTCTGATTTGTTCTTTCTTTACTAATCTGTGCTAGACAATGTTAACCTAAATTCATATAAATCAGTTTTACGGAGATACAGTTTTAATTATTTAACAAGTTCAATTAATGATGACTTATATATTTATACAAAGATCAACGTTATACTCTTAAAAGCACATCAAAATATTACTTTTTGGTAATTTCATACTTACGCCATGTGACGAACATCATGAACTTGTTGACTATAAACAAAGCAATGGGTTATTTTATATCAGTTGCTGGTTAGTTCTTTGTTCGCTGATGTTTGGTTATTCTTTTGAAGATTGACAGAGATTCGAAAAAGCAGGTGTCCATTTATCATCATCATTTCGGAATCGTGTTCCTTTCGGAACTTTCCCAGAATTGTTGAGACATTTGTGATTCCAGATAGAATTAACAAGGAAAGGTCTAGCAATGTCGGTAACTTACTGACACAGTTGTTTCCCTTTTTCTCAGTGCCCTTCGGGCAAACACCCTTGAAGAAGTAGATGGAATAACTACCATCTGAAATATGAGAAAGGTCATGCTTGGTCAAGCCAGTGCAGCCACGAACCATACACAGAAGTCCATTGTGCAGCCATATCATCGAAACATTCGGATAGAGTTCGCGTTATACTCTGACTGAAGACAAACGGACAAAATGATGTTATAAATGCCAAGAGCAATCTTGTCTGAAGTACCATACATGTCAATCTATTGAGATCTTCATGAATCCTGATCTCTCCTACCTGGCTTGAATTGAGTTGTATCCAACGTGACTGAAGCGAAAATAACGTATGGTCATATTATTTGATGCATTGAATCATTACATGCAAATGTAAAAAAAACCAGTGTGACTACAGCATGTGTCCACTCAAAAGAGAAATCATGTAATCTTGTCAAAACTGAAATACCTCCTCGACCACAATTGTTTCAGGGATTTCCCTAAGTTTGATCAGAATGCATCTTTAGCCAATTTTTAAACAATTGAACAGCAATTATTTAAGTGTCTAATACTTACCCCAAGGAATGTTTAGTTTTGAGACTTAATAGAAAGAGAGGTAGAATTAGATGAAAGAAGAGAGAATGGAAAGGATGCTTCCAACAGTCACAGTTGGAAAAGGAATTGGAAGTAATATGCAACAAATGCAGCCCACAAAAGAACTGACCTGCTATTGAATGGGACAATACACAGCATATTTCCACAAGTAAACCAAACTCTTTTTAAGAAGTATCTAAATCGACTTAACACAACGGTAGTCTAGATCGACGTTTACAGAGGTTTACTTACTGTCGATGTTATAAGTCGCAGCATTTACTCTAACTGTTTAAAGAAGAATATGATATTGCTACGTCATACTTTTAGAAGACCTAAACCTATTCTCTGCCGTGTGAACGACAGTGCCATGAGTGAACAGAGTTCTTTAAAAACGTCCAGATGGATGAGCAAGTTATAAGATAATAGTTCTCAGTTCTAACAGGCATTGTATTAGGTGGTATTGTAAGGGATGTCACGAAAGAAGACTCATCAGATAAATGAAAAGAAACAAATTTCTCTTTCATAATGAATGACAGTAAACATCTTGATTGGCTACTTACACCAACTTATGAATAGGTTGAACTGCTTGACTGAAAAACAAAACAAATACACCCAGTTGAATAATTAAGTCTTGAAAGAACAGGTTGGAGGCTCTTTGAATTGATTGCAGAGGACGTTAGGATGTTCACACCAGAATATCCGTCTGAGGATGCCTTTCTAGCCCTGCAGGTGCAAGGCTTGTCACATCATCCACGGCATCAGATGGGGAAACTTAGTGAATTTGACATGGAAACACCTACAGGACTGTCCCCTGTACCAGGATTTACGAAATAGATTCTGGCCAAAGGACACGAAGGTCGAAGAAAAGCTGTGGGGAACACAGCCGGACCTTCGGGCGACAAGCCGCTTCATCTCCGCCACAGGACTGAGGTTATAGTACTTAGGCAGGTTGAACGCTGAAGAAGAAGAAGAAGAAGACATGGAAACAGAGCAGAGATGTTGGAGAATTACTTACTGAGACAGGTGTTTCCTTCCTTGATGGTTCCCACTGGACATACACCATTGAACAACGTGACCGAAAATGTACCCCCTGAAACATAGAATTTCTCTATGTAGGTTCTCTAATAGCGTCAAGAGTGTACTGAAATCTCCCAGCCAATCTACTACAGGACAGGACAGAAAAAGTGTCCCATCCTCTGTCCTCCCTGTCAATCCATAACTGCCCCACAATATCATATTGATGATTTTCCCCTTCAAATTTCTTGGCAGAAGTGCTTACAGATTCCTCACCGTAAATAAGCTGGCACAATGTTACAAAACATGGATTCCCACAAAAAAATACATACAATTTAAGTATTTTTATATGTTATTATAATTTGGTTCTCCATCTTTAAGATATTACTGAAACACAAGAAATTCATCGATATTATGAGCAGTTTCTAAATTCCTTATTTAGCCAATTCTATTTTTAGCTGTATGGATTGTAAAGTAATCTTCAGATAACAGACACTTAGCTACCGGTTGACATACCTTGTTTCAATTCGTTTTGAGTGATGATGACGGATGGGAACGTTACTTGCGTTACTAAATGTGTATAAGAAGGTAACATTATGATATATGTGATCAACAACAGTTAGTCCCAGGTGATAATCTTGAACTAAAAATACAGGAAGATTTTGGACAACTGGAGGATTTGACAGGCTAATGGCTTTTATCAATAAGTTTCCCAAATGTCTTAATAAGGTCAGCTGGCCTCGTGGCCTAATGGACAAGGCGTCTGACTTCGAATCAGAAGATTGCAGGTTCGAGTCCTGCCGGGGTCGATATTTTTGTATAAATACTTACTGTCAATGTTTAATTTCACAGCATTCTTTTGCACTGTAAACAAAACATGACATAAAAACACTAATGACTTCTAATAAAGTTTTTGATTTATGAAATGAACTGTGGGGAGGTACTGGGTTGGTAATTACACTCTGAAGATAGCAAGATGTGATCATAGCGAAACTGAATGCAGATAGAAATTCGGGTTTGTGGGTCTCAATCACGTTTTTAAAGAACTTTAGATAATATTACTCAGAGAACATTTATTTCTCAATTCAAATACAACTGATTTTTGTGGCTTTGTTTGTTTTTACTTACACCAAATGATGAACAGGTTGAACTGTTTTACTGGAAGGGAATTGACGATGATAGTCAGTATCTGATGAGTTCAAATTAATATCTTACGAACAATTCTACTAAAACTAACAATCTATATTAGTTACTACCATCAATGTAAAAAACAGGGTGGAATTAGATAAAAAGTTTCCATGCTGCCGTTTGGAAAGTAGAATTTTATCTAACCCATGGTTTCACCAAAGCCAGCTGTTGGCTCTCTCATCTGACATGTGGTAGGCCTCCACCATATACATGATAAAGATAACACCATCTACTTACTGACACAGTTGTTTCCGACCAGCTCAGTTCCTTGTGGACACTTCCCATTGAATATTGAGATGGATATTGAGCCTCCTATTAGGGAAATAAAGAAAACACAACAGTTAAGTAAACTTGTTGAAGGGGTTCATAATTCTACATACTAGAAGAGTGTCTTCGAATCTAGGAACTGGAAGAAGAGGGAGCGTGCTCTGCATTTCTTAACAGAATTCCTGGACAGGTGTGATCCAAAATTTCATAAGTGGTCAGTTTTAAAAAGTTTACATCAGGATCAGCGCTTGATAAACGTACATAAATGATTAATAACAAGAAATTTTTCAAAAAACACGAAAAAGTAGTTTCGCAGGGGTTCGAACCCGTGACCATCCAATCCATAGCGCAACCGTCTAACCGCTGAGGCCATCAAGGCTTTAATGATAGAGCGGGATTTTTGTTGTTGAGGTCGTCGCCATGTTGAAAAAGCGCAATGATTGTGACGAGGTCTCGCTGGCGGAAGGGTAATTGGGTACAAATAGTTCCAAGCTAATCGTATAACTCAATATTGCGACAGATTTTTCTTGATATATCGTATTTATATAGCTCGGTGATATAAAAGATAATGTTGGTAGTTGATTTTAATGTTTGAATGGCTTTCTCAAATATGTTTTTAGAAGCGAGGTCAACAGGGTCAAAAGAAATAGTCTTTGGCGCCAATGATGTGAGCAATGGCGAAATTGAATTAAGATTCGAGTCGATTCTATTGGAGTCGAAGTGTGCATGCACAAGGCAATCGTATTTATATAGCTCCGTGCACGTGATTTGAAGGGACAATTTGGGTGTGTGATTTAGGTGACCAGAAAGATGATATGTTATTTGAATCTGTCCGCCTGCTCATCACTGTAGTTACAAACTAAATGCTCATCACTAATAATGAATTTAGCGCTGACTTGTCAAACCATTCTCTGGAGTGCTCGAACACCTGGAATCAGCTTGAAAAGTTCGGGTGAAGGGGGTTTCTTCGTGATAATATTCATAATGGTATAAGATGATGGTATAAGAGTGCCGGCGAATCTAGGAACTGGAAGAAGAGGGAGCGTGCTTTGCATTTCTTATCAAAATTCCTTGACAGGTGTGTTCCAAAATTTCATAAGTGGTCAATTTAAAAAAGTTTACATCAATTAGGAGCCGTGCGTCTGGTGCACCCACTTGGATCCGCGCCTGATAAACGTACATAAATGATTAATAACAAGAAATTTTTCAAAAAAACACGAAAAAATAGTTTCGCCGGGATTCGAACCCGTGACCATCCAATCCATAGTGCAACCGTCTAACCGCCGAGGCCATCAAGGCTTCAATGATAGAATGGGATTTTCGTTGTTCATGTCGTCGCCATGTTGAAAAAGCGCAATGATTGTGACGAGGTCTCGCTGGCGGAAGGGTAATTGGGTGCAAATAGTTCCAAGCTAATCGTATAATTCAATATTGCGACAGATTTGTCTTGATATATCGTATTTATATAGCTCGGTGATATAAAAGATAATGTTGGTAGTTGATTTTAATGTTTGAATGGCTTTCTCAAAAATGTTTTTAGAAGCGAGGTCAACAGGGTCAAAAGAAATAGTCTTTGGCGCCAATGATGTGAGCAATGGCGAATTTGAATTAAGATTCGAGTCGATTCTTTTGGAGTCGGAAGTGTGCATGCACAAGGCAATCGTATTTATATAGCTCCGTGCACGTGATTTGAAGGGACAATTTGGGTGTGGGATTTAGGTGACCAGAAAGATGATATGTAATTTGAAGCTGTCCGCCTGCTCATCACTGTGGTTACAAACTAAATGCTCATCACTAATAATGAATTTATTTATTACTCATGCTACTACTGCTGTTGTTCTTGTTCTTGTGAAACGAACAAAGAGCAAATGAGTGTGTGATCGAAACATCAGCATAAAGAAAGAAAGGGTCAAGTTGTGAAAAAGCAAGTTAAGGAACTCACTCGAACAGGCTGCATCTTCCACCAAGTGAGCAACAAACCTGTTTTGAAACAACTGGACCCTGTTCGCAAAACTATGGGATCCTAATGTTATGTTTTAACACTCTCCAGCATGTGGCCTCGTGGCCTAATGGATAAGGTCTCTGACACCAGTCCAGTAGATTGCGGGTTCGAGACTTGTCAGGGTCAATATATTTTTATTTCCGTGATAATATTCATTACTTACCTGGCTTGATTTCTGATTGGGTTATGACGCCTGAGAGAAGAGAGAAATATTACACGTTAGCTATATAAATTCATTTTATTATCTCACAGTGCTATCCTTTTACCATTGCTGTTATGAATTACAGTAAATTGAATTGATATACTGCGGAAGACTTGTTTCATTTGGTCATACACAAGTGAACAAACTGGCCTGTTCAAACACATGAAATAAACATTGAGATGAAGATAGTTGGCACTCGCATCATCAAAGTAAGGATAGAATGATGTAATACAACAAAAAACACTTACCTTTACAACCAGTGGCTTTATCATATTCAAAGCCTTTGTTACATTTGCAATCATACCCACCAGCCTTTGGTGCACACGTGGCATCTCCCTTGCAGGGTTTCGTGGTCTTACAGAGGTCAATCACTGAAGAAAGATGAAATAAACTTAGTTCCTCCAGAAAAACAAGCCAGATAGATCACGAAGTAAATTAGGAAACTAAACTCACTTTTGCATCCGGTGCCTTTAACATATTCATAGTCCTTCTTGCATGAGCAGGTGAAGCCTCCAGCTTTAGGAGTACATGTGGCGCCACCCTTGCAGGGTTTCGTCGTCTTACAGAGGTCAATCACTGAAGAAAGATGAAATAAACTTAGTTCCTGCAGAAAAAACAAGCCAGATCACGAAGTAAATAAGGAAACTGAACTCACTTTTGCATCCGGTGCCTTTAACATATTCATAGTCCTTCTTGCATGAGCAGGTGAAGCCTCCAGCTTTAGGAGTACATGTGGCGCCACCCTGGCAGGGTTTCGTGGTCTTACAGAGGTCAATCACTGAAGAAAGATGAAATAAACTTAGTTCCTCCAGAAAAAAACAAGCCAGATAGATCACGAAGTAAATTAGGAAACTGAACTCACTTTTGCATCCGGTGCCTTTAACATATTCATAGTCCTTCTTGCATGAGCAGGTGAAGCCTCCAGCTTTAGGAGTACATGTGGCGCCACCCTTGCATGGTTTCGTCGTCTTACAGAGGTCAATCACTGAAGAAAGATGAAATAAACTTAGTTCCTCCAGAAAAAACAAGCCAGATAGATGACGAAGTTAATTAGGAAACTGAACTCACTTTTGCATCCGGTGCCTTTAACATATTCATAGTCCTTCTTGCATGAGCAGGTGAAGCCTCCAGCTTTAGGAGTACATGTGGCGCCACCCTTGCAGGGTTTCTTCGTCTTACAGAGGTCAATCACTGAAGAAAGATGAAATAAACTTAGTTCCTGCAGAAAAAACAAGCCAGATAGATCACGAAGTGAATAAGGAAACTGAACTCACTTTTGCATCCGGTGCCTTTAACATATTCATAGTCCTTCTTGCATGAGCAGGTGAAGCCTCCAGCTTTAGGAGTACATGTGGCGCCACCCTTGCAGGGTTTCGTGGTCTTACAGAGGTCAATCACTGAAGAAAGATGAAATAAACTTAGTTCCTCCAGAAAAAACAAGCCAGATAGATCACGAAGTGAATAAGGAAACTGAACTCACTTTTGCATCCGGTGCCTTTAACATATTCATAGTCCTTCTTGCATGAGCAGGTGAAGCCTCCAGCTTTAGGAGTACACGTGGCATCTCCCTTGCAGGGTTTCTTCGTCTTACAGAGGTCAATCACTGAAGAAAGATGAAATAAACTTAGTTCCTCCAGAAAAAACAAGCCAGATAGATCACAAAGTGAATAAGGAAACTGAACTCACTTTTGCATCCGGTGCCTTTAACATATTCGTAGTCCTTCTTGCATGAGCAGGTGAAGCCTCCAGCTTTAGGAGTACATGTGGCGCCACCCTTGCAGGGTTTCGTGGTCTTACAGAGGTCAATCACTGAAGAAAGATGAAATATACTTAGTTCCTCCAGAAAAAACAAGCCAGATAGATCACGAAGTGAATAAGGAAACTGAACTCACTTTTGCATCCGGTGCCTTTAACATATTCATAGTCCTTCTTGCATGAGCAGGTGAAGCCTCCAGCTTTAGGAGTACATGTGGCGCCACCCTTGCAGGGTTTCGTGGTCTTACAGAGGTCAATCACTGAAGAAAGATGAAATAAACTTAGTTCCTCCAGAAAAAACAAGCCAGATAGATCACGAAGTGAATAAGGAAACTGAACTCACTTTTGCATCCGGTGCCTTTAACATATTCATAGTCCTTCTTGCATGAGCAGGTGAAGCCTCCAGCTTTAGGAGTACATGTGGCACCCCCCTTGCAGGGTTTCGTGGTCTTACAGAGGTCAATCACTGAAAACACTTAAAGTTATCAGTCAAGTCAAGCACACATCGTACACACGCATAAACAAAAAATGCAGTTCAAGAAGGCTCACAACGGTTTTAACGAAATCAACTCACTTTTACAGCCAGTGCCCTTGTATTCATAATCCTTCTTGCATGTGCAGGTGAATGCTCCGGGTTTAGGAACACATGTGGCATCTCCTTTGCAGGGTTTCGTCGTCTTGCACAGGTCGATCACTGAAAAAATGTAAGATGAACTGCAAACGTAGCTTTTGATAACTTTAGGGAAATTAAGACACATTCTATGGGAACATTCAGAAGTGTCAGATAAACCGTCAATTCTGCATGGCTGAAAAATTAAGTAGTGACAAACGAAATTCAACATAACCAAAGAGAAAGTGATGAATGAACTCCACTCACTTTTGCATCCGGTTGCTTTTATGTATTCATAATCCTTCTTACACTGACACGTGTAACCTCCAACCTTAGGAAGACATACAGCATCTCCCTTACATGGCTTGGTGGTTTTGCAGAGGTCAATCACTGAAAAGAAAGATAAATTACAGAACTTATGACTCCAAGAAAAAACCTGTTATCAAAAGACAGAGGGAATTTCAACTTTCCAATTGAATGCAGGGTCTACTCACTTTTGCACCCGGTGCCTTTAATGTATTCGTAGTCCTTCTTACATTTGCACTCGTAGCTCCCAACTTTAGGTGTGCAGGTGGCATCTCCAGAACAGGGTTTTGTCTGACACAGATCGATCACTGAAAGGAAAAACAGTGTCGAACATATGCCAAGAAGACAACTCTTGCAGACAAGTGGAAGGAAGGGATGTTTTTATCTCTTGCACTTTGAAGAAAGTGTAGAATAGTTGACTAGTCGTTAAAGACAATTGACATGCCAAGTGGACAAAGAGTAACAAAAGTAAAACAACAATGAACTCACTTTTACATCCAGTGCCTGCATCATACTCGTAGTTCTTTTTACAAGTGCAGTCATAACCACCCTTCTTAGCAGCACAGGTGGCCCCTCCCTTACACGGCTTTTTGGTCGTACAGTGGTTGATCACTGGCGATGATGAATTGGGAGTCAGCCTCAAACAGGACAGGTCATGATAATGCAAAGACTATTATCTACTAAGGATATTGAAAAACTAAACTTGGTGTCAACTTTAGCTTGGCGTCATCTCTTTGAGTTAAGGCCTTTAGACATAACACTCAATCTAACCCCAAGTCCGTAGCCTAAGGTAATGCTTTTGAGCAACCAGGCTCTGTAGACTAATCATAAAGTGTGATTGAATCTCGATAGTCACGAATCATTGAGATTTGCTATCTGAATGAATAGAGTCTACTCACTTTGGCATCCGGAATCAATCTTATATTCAAAGTCTTTCTTACAGTTGCAATCATAACCTCCTTGTTTAGGTTTACACGTGGCATCACCCTTACATGGTTTCTTGGTCACACACAGGTCAATCACTGAAACGAAGAACCCTTTTTTTAACAAAGTAGAACCCTTTTTTTAACAAAGTATACTAGCTTGGCTTTCTAACATCTTATACTTTATGTGTAATTAATTTATCAGTACAAGTCTTTAAACAATGTTAAAAGTCTTATTAATTTCTTTGCACATATTTACAGGTAACTGCTCATTATATGTTATTTGTACAACTTTTCCAGCTACTGAAACGTTTTTATGGACAACAGCTGAAACTTCATTTGATAACCTAAGAATGCTGCTATGCGTTTTTATTTCCGATATTATAGCTGCCTTTAACCTCTCAAATGTTTGCCAAAAAAGATTATATCTGCTTAAAGGAAGTTAGTTAAACTGGTACAGCAGAGAAACGTGTTTACCTTTGCATCCTGAGCTCTTATCATATTCGTAGTTCGTTTCACACTTGCACTCGTAACTCCCAGTCTTAGGAACACATTTGGCAGTACCTTTACATGGAGTCTTGGTGTCCGTACAAAGGTCCACAGCTAGTTTTAGAAGAAATGAAATAACATGTACGTATCTGAACTACTGAATAACATGTGTCAAATTAAACTAACATCAACAGCTAATTCCTGTCATCTATGCATTAGTTAACGACTAACGGGTGTAGCTTTATTTTGTTGTCGTTTGCAGAAAGTTAGACCTAACATTCCTTTCTAAGGGCATAACATCTTGATGGTCGAGACATACAACTAACTTACCATTTAACATGCTTAACGTGATTCCTGATAAGAATAAAGTAAGAATTTGATATAACTAAATAATGTATTGACTTTATTGTACAAACATGTAAAACAGACATTGGGAAGACATTGTCAATTAACTAATATGTGAACGCTGACTCTTGAGCAAAAATTATATTGAAGTATCTGACAATTCCTGCATTGGTGTACTTTTACTGTCAGAACATAATTTATGAGCCTTCATACACATTTAGCAACATGAGAGACATATAAATGTTGTCAATGACACTGATGTGAAAGCAAGAACTAACAGGTAATCATATACAAGTTAGACTTACCAATTTTTGGCCCAGTGTTTTGAACTTGTGAATGAAAATAACACGAATATGAAAATATAGCAAAATAGTGATTGATATTCTATGAAATAACGTACTATCAGGGGCTGAAAAGCATCTGAAGCTATAAAATTGGAAGTGGTCACTATTTTCTTTGCCATATGATGCACATTGAAACTGATTAATTTTGTAATGTTATTTTTCCATTTTAACATGGAACAAGATAAGTTTTACTCTGAACCTTTTGATAATCACCAATGCTGGGACAGTAGTCGCCCTTGCAACATTTCCCGCTGATTCATGAGAAAACATTGGTACAACATTGATTGACTAGAGTCATGTTTTCGAACTCTTTGAAAGCACTTTAAGGCTAAATGTCTGCTGAATGATTCTTGTATTCGACTTACCCCAGGTCAAAAACAAATTGACGCTGGTGACTGAAATACAATATACATAGCATTTCATGTGTCAGTCATGAAGAGGGGAGAAGGGGAGGGTTGGAATCTTGATGTAATACAAAAAGTTTCGTTCACGCAGCAGCTTTAAATTGACAAGACATTTGCCGCATCAGTTTGAGCATTGGCAGCAGTGATTATATTGACCGTTTATGTTAAAACTATTGAAGATATAAGATAATGGACGTTACCTTTACACATGGAGCCGTCAATCACTGATCCCTTTGGACAGACACCCTTGAATAGGATCAGTGGGAATGTCATTCCAAGCTTGAAGCTAACTGTTACGCTGGAAGAATCTACAATGGATAAGCATGTCATGACTATCACATCGTCACAAGAAATGAGCATTTACCTACAATACGATTCCATACAATTTTATGGGCACACTTGGCAACAGTCTCATGCGCGCTGAGTATTTACGATGAAGAAACCAATAATTATACATTTGGCCAGGACCACCGTTTTAATGGTATACTACCGGGAGAAGACATCATCATCTGATTATCTGGATTTCGCACGAAGTTACGCTAAACTGCAACTGTTATACTTACAAGACCATGAAATGCCTATAGGAATATAATAGAAAAAACGTTACCAGCAAATTCTGATGTGATATCACCACCTCCAGTAAAGCTTACGATTGAGAAGAGAGAATGAATTAAAATCATTTCGTGGCAATGTCTGTATAAGTGAAATTAAACGAATCATGATAATCAGTTCTTAAAGTTATCATTGTATATCATTATGAAAGACATATAGTGCTTCTCCACAGTAAAATTAGGCATTTCATAAATATAATCTTTGTCTTACCAAATTTCATAGCGTTGATCTTGACTGTAAAGGTGAGAAGAAAATATGACAAATGGTTATGAATGAGCAAAGTATGACGAAATGGTATCTAAACCCCTCGGTTATTCGGGTCACATTCAAGGTCACACGAATCTAGGTCACACGAATCTAGGTCACATACTGCTTAGAGCATATAGTGATATTTCAGAATTCAATTTGACAGTTACTGTTTTGTTGGATTTCAACCAAAGGTAGATAGAAATTGTCATTTGGTTGATACGTTTTTCTAAAACCGATGAGATCTGATCGGAACGTAATTTACTTACCCCAATTTAGAAAAAGTTGCACGTTTGTTACTGAAGAATTGAATTGAAAAGGTCAAAGCTTATTGATGAAATCATTATAACTACAGCTCTACTTTCAAATGTGTCATACCTCATGGGAGATGAATCCGAAATTGCATAACCTTTGGTATGATATCTTATTTTCGCCCAGCCCCGTAGTCGCGTGATAGATAAAGGTCATTAGAAACAGAAATATGCGAACTTCCCTGCAGAATGCCCTTGTCCGTACGACAGTAACGATGGTTATTGGTGATACTAAGTGAAGGCCTACATGTGTTCTCGGACAACGCCCTTATCATGGTCACAGCTGGAGAAAATGAAATTTGATAATGAGTTCTACTCACCAGTGCACATCTTCCCCGATGTCTTCGTCCCTGAAGGGCATGTTCCCTTGAACATACTGATGCTATAACTGTTACCCATTTTCACCTCGACAATAGTCTGGGCTGAAAGATAATTTTAAATACGTTATAGGATTATGAAGTACAGTATTTACCTGAACCAATATACAAATGACTGCACTCTTAGAAATAAAGTTTTTTAGATTTTGAAAAACACTTTGGCCAACACAGATACACAATCCGTAGAGGTTTTTAGTTATGAGGAATAAATGGTACCTACTTGGGGGTGGGTATGTGAAGCCCGTCATTGTAATTCCTATTGAAAAGAAGCAGGATAATGATGAGATTATAACATAAATGAGACTCAGATGAAACTCTTTCAAGCAATTCATAATCACTAATCAGTTTTTTAATCCAGGTTTTTCCCATTCTCATTCTCTCCGTTTCTATTGATACCTTAGTAGGCTATAAGGCATCAAATGATGATTTCATGTTTATGTTGATTGCAAGAAGAGTAACTGTGCTCACCACGACATTTTAAACGGATTAAAGTGTGGAACGAGACTTACCGAAGGTAGTACCATACAACTTCACTGCAAAATATAGATTGGAAACATTTCAAATATTTTGACCTGGGCGTATATCTTTGAAGCGATGAAGTCAAAACTATGAAGTTTTCAATAGCGGAGTATTTGTTGTTAGGAGCGGCGTTTCGGTCTTTAAATCATCGGGAAAGTATTACCGCACACCAACCACGACCCCCATAGATCTCGTTTCTTCCCGCCATTGTGTCATTTTAAAACGAACAAATATGGCAAACTGGGACGGATTTCGGGTGAGGCTGGGAAAAATTCGTTGTCGAGACGACGGAGGCCACAAGATTTCCATTGTGGATGTAAGACAGTGCAAGACTCACCCCACTGGTTGAACAGCTGTATATTCGTGACTGAAATCAGAAAGATGACATCCTGTTTGACTCAATAACGCTTATACATTGTAATTCGCTGAATACTGGGACAGAAAGTGATGGTGAGGTTTACATCTCTTTACGTGGAGTTCATCGTAATCTTTAGTTCTAAAATTGTTGTCGTACCAACTTTTGAGGATCAAACGAATTGGTCCTTCCCAACAAAAGAAAAGATAGTTCAGAGTTGGGACAAAGAAGGCAAACATCAGGCATTCTGGCCCTTACAAGAAGCCTTATCAACGGATCATTCGCTCACTCGCTATCTTCCACACTCACTCACTCACTCACTCCCCACTCCTGCCACTTGACATTCACGTTAACAGTGCTACAGGGTAACAACTTGTCCATCAAAATCAAATTCATACCTACTCGAACACATCGATCCCTTCGTAACCGTCCCTGATGGACAAGCGCCCCTGAACAGTGTCAGGGGGAAGGTTTCACCCATATAGAAGGTTATCGAGCCTGAATCTGTAGAAAAGAGAGGGTAGATGTTGACTGTTAGAAAATCCGATATCGACCATTATCAATATCGTTATTGAACGTAAGAAATGACCCGCCTGTCTTTCCTGCAGATTAGAACAACATAATGACTTGAGTCTGCTTAAAGTTACCTCGCTACTTCACGCTACAAAATGATTGTTTTTCGTCAATATGAAGAACGAGTACGTATTGGCCAAATCCTTTTTTTGCTTAAGCGATAAAAGCGAAAGGTAATGATTGACCGGGTCTTCTTCTCTCTGCTCACCGACAGGCCATCAAACCGTTCTGTTTACATATGAAAGTTCTGGATGTTCTTTCAGCTCAGTTTTTATGTCACAATAAGTTCTGTTGGCGACATACAAGTATTTGACATAGTACAAGGCTACATGCAGAGTACTTACAGCTCCAAGAAAGTCCTGCAAATGTAGAAAATCCGAGAGCATGTACATAGTGGACAAGTGTGTAATAGAACTCACGGCAGGAAGAAAATTTCCTCGAGCTTGCTCTGTTTGATAATATACATGTTAGATCAGGATGATGATCCCGTGTTAATACATTGGTTTGACGGATAATGTTGTTTTTATTGCACTTGACAATGGCATTGCGGCCTTACACAATATACATCTGATATATTGAAGACGTGGAGGACATCTTACCGTATTGTTTAGCATTGGCAAATACTGAAAATATGCCACAATAATAATAAAAATTAGGATAGAAAATAGTACCGCAATAGCTGTCATTTTGGCCAATTGGAAGCTCTGAATCCTGTTTCAGCGAGACTGGTTTAAATTTTGGCCAATTGAAAGCTCTGGATCCTGCTTCATTGAGACTGGTTTAAATGTGAACCAATTAAAAGGGGCCATTCTGTTTATGGCTTAGGAAAGTGTCACTGAAAGAAAGAAACATCTGGCAAAAACCGTTTCAAAATATTTAAGCCTTCTGTGGTAAACCAATTGAATGTATTCTATGTTTGATACTTACACCACTGGATAAAAAGCTTCGTGCTGGTCACTGATGAAATGAAAGAATAGGAAAGGAACATTAAACGGACAGAGGCCATCGAGGTCGCCTCGTGCCATATTGGCCATATTGCCTGTACCGTAAATTGACCTACTTACGCTTTGAAAGGTAGGTCAAATTGACCTAAATATGACAAAAGCGACACCAACATTAAATTTCTCAATCATTGTGAATGACCAACAGGTGTCAACATTCCAGATTTAAATCTCCTACGAGCAGTGATCAAGAAACGAAGCCACACAAAACAGCACCATGAACGTCTGGCCAACACTCGGCACTAATGAACGTGTGCGAGGGATGAGCACACAACTGACTGGTATTCGACGATGACAAAACTGTGGCTTGAAAATCTTTATGTTCGAAAATAATGTCCGGTTTTGCTCACCGTTACACTCAGGTTCGCTGTACTCCCCGTCATCTTGCAGGTAGGTTGTACCAGATGGACATTTTCCTTTGAACTGCGACAGAAGGTAGTGCTCGCCCAATTTCACAATAATTACAACTGAAAGAGATACATTATTTGACTTAAAAATATGCTAGTTTGTTCCTTTGCAGACATGCAATAATCTACAAACATCAACTTATGCGCTGGCGGTGAATCTGATTACCAATGCATCATGTGAGTCCAATATGATAAATGATTTGAGAGGGGGATCGAGGCTTTGATGCGCCCTTGGACAGTGGTGTAACTGTCGGATGAGTAAGGAGAGTGGGATGTGTATGGAGAGGGAGGAGGCTTCATGGCCGGATCTAGGTCAGTGCCTTGACAGACTTGGGTTCAGACATGCCCGAACTGTGAATAGACCTACCACTGTGACTAGTGTCCTCGCTTCCCCCATGGCCAAACTCGTATTCGGATCCATGGCTTGTATCATCGCTGCCTCCGTGGCCGAACTCGTATTCAGACTCGTGGCTTGTATCATCGCTGCCTCCGTGGCCGAACTCATATTCGGACCCATGGCTTGTATCCCCGCTGCCTCCGTGGCCGGATTCAGAACCGTAACCATGGCTGGTGTCACTGCTACTGCCATGGCCGGACTCGTAACTTGATCCATAACTGGACTCGTGGCTGGTGTCGCCACTGCCTCCGTGGCCCGACTCGTAACTGCTGCTGCTACCCCATGAATCACCAGAATATCCGTCATCATAATCTAAAAATGTGAACAAGCAGTCGTGAGAAGAGTAGCATCCCTATATATAGCCCATTAAAATTGTCTTCGATCCGCAACGCCGTAGTGGGGCGGGCCAGTAGTGCCACTTGTAGTGGGGCAGAGCTGGTCTATAGCATCCCCTGGTGGATAATTGTAATCAAAACCATTTAGACAATCTTACGCTCTTAGAAACCCTATCATACTCTCTGAAACCCTCTTACAACCAAGGGAGGGAGAGGTAATTTGTTCCCATATTTGTGCATAGAATCTTGATTATTGAATTCTGCCGGGAATCGCGGGAGCCAACCTGCAGTGTTCATCATGACGAGACCTTCAAGTACATATTTGCGTGTTCTTGTCAACAAATGCGTCATCTTCTGGCATTACACTCTGTGAAGAGAGATGAACATTGATAAGTCTGGTTGCTTTTGAACAATTGAAAGCAAACTGACCGTAGATTTATATACAGTCCCGTACTTACCGCCGTCTCCATTATGTGCTGTAACATCAAAAAGAAGAATTGAGCTTGCCATGTTTTCGTGTTAGATCTTAGTTATGGTTTCTGGCCTGCTAATGAGTCTCACTTCACACCAACAAGGACAGTATCAACAAGGTAGATTTCTTGAAGTTTCGATAAAAGTGAGATTTCACTGATAATGTATTGTCAATGCTGAGTTGCGGTCGCGTAAGTCGTTATTTGACTATCACAGGCCGCCGAGTAAACAGGTAATGAGGGTACGAATGAGGGTACGAAATGAGGGTACGAATGAGGGTACGAAACCTAGAAACGTTTCAAATGCGTTTTGTTTTAAATCTGGAAAATTGTATTCTAAAGTTGGTACATAGAAGCATTGTACTCACCCTCTACTTTAAGGTGGGCCACCGCCAAGGCCAAAACAAAAAGGAGGACAGGCAGCCCGCTGGGTGATGATGCCACCATTTGGCTTTTGTAATTATACTCTGAAGAAGCAAGACAGGGAGAGAGATCGCTAGTTAAAGGGACGCTTGGACATAAAATTGAATGTTCATACAAAAAAGCTTGTAGCAGGACCGTGACTTCTTCAAACAGGATAATTTAGTAAGAAATTTGTTTGCAAGTGGTAGCGCATGGTGGTGAGCATGCAGGGGTACTATCCACCTGGCCAGGCTTATCCCACGCACACGTTGTCCATTTAAGGTGCCTCGCGATCGGCTCATAGTTATAGCTGTGTTATGGCCCGATTTCGACACGGGAATCTAAAGTGTTAAAGTCTGTAAAGAAGCAAAGGACACAAACACATAACGCACCATCCATATGAGGACCATCCATATGAGGACCATCCATATGAGGACCATCCATATGAGGACCATCCATATGAGGACCATCCATATGAGGACCATCCATATGAGGACCATCCATATGAGGACCATCCATATGAGGACCATCCATATGAGGACCATCCATATGAGGACCATCCATATGAGGACCATCCATATGAGGACCATCCATATGAGGACCATCCATATGAGGACCATCCATATGAGGACCATCCATATGAGGACCATCCATATGAGGACCATCCATATGAGGACCATCCATATGAGGACCATCCATATGAGGACCATCCATATGAGGACCATCCGTATGAGGACCATCCGTATGAGGACCATCCGTATGAGGACCATCCGTATGAGGACCATCCGTATGAGGACCATCCGTATGAGGACCATCCATATGAGGACCATCCATATGAGGACCATCCATATGAGGACCATCCATATGAGGACCATCCATATGAGGACCATCCATATGAGGACCATCCATATGAGGACCATCCATATGAGGACCATCCATATGAGGACCATCCTTATGAGGACCATCCATATGAGGACCATCCATATGAGGACCATCCATATGAGGACCATCCATATGAGGACCATCCATATGAGGACCATCCATATGAGGACCATCTATATGAGGACCATCCATATGAGGACCATCCATATGAGGACCATCCATATGAGGACCATCCATATGAGGACCATCCATATGAGGACCATCCATATGAGGACCATCCATATGGGAGAGTTTCGCACAGGCTGGCACATGCCCAGTTCCGAGTTAGTAATCATGCACATCACCCTCGAACGATTAATCACGACCAATCGGTAACATATGCCACGAATTTCGTATTAAAGTATCAGCAACTGGTGCGTAACTATTTCACCGACTTTTCTTTCATCAACTAAAAGGTTGGTTGAAAATTTCACAAAGGAAATTTGTATTCTCCTGAACTGATATATAAAAAAATATGTTTCTACCAAAATCCATGAATTTTCTCTCCTGGTACATGTACATCATACATTATTTCTGTGTGTTGTATCTTACCTTATCTGATTGTATGTCCCAAGTTGAATAAGTAAATCGAAATAGATAAATGTGCCCCGTCGACGGAGCTTGTGGATGATATACTGTTGTTCATATGTGAGGAGCTTTCACCTGTCTCTAATGGGTCTTGACTTTATTCGGGCTCGGCGGCCTAGGCATGTTTGTACTTTCGCCCAGAAGTCATTTTTATCGGCTAAATTCCCTCTGCATTCTCCACCGAATCTGACTAAGTATTGTTACAGGTCACATCACGAAAATGTATGTTACAGACCCTATCGCAGATTTAATTGTGTCCTGAGTCCGCTCCTGGCGCCCCTGCCGTTGGCCATTCATACTACATAATACGCACATGAAACGTCCACACAGGAGTAATGCAGCGAGAATTTGTACTGCATATAAGGGTCCTACCCAGTAAGTTAGTTCGGAGCAAAGAGACGCTGTGGCCGGCAACGGTCGGCAGTACCATGTTTGGGGTTCATGGAATAATTCGTCCCCCGTTCCCCTCCTACCAAGGGGGATAATTTCCACCTCACGATGAGGCAATTTTTAATTTTAAGTAATCGCGTAGTTCCACCTTTTTAGCTCAGATGGCGCCAGCTAGTGGGGAGGGGGTCCTGTCAAAATCATTGGCCTACTTGAGGCTAATGAGGAAACTCACGAAACTCTACAGGGTGGCCCAGAAAGGTTTTCCCTACACAATAGATTTATATTGTGTATCCATTGTGTGAGCGAAAATAATTCTGGGCCACACTGTAGTACATGAACTTGTCACCCAGACCTGAAGAGACAGCAGATACTGCAAGAACCATACCATTGCATGCTGCCACAACCAGACCTGATAATACAGTATATGCTGTCACAACCAGACCTGATATACAGGAATTGCAGGCACAACCAGACCTGATAAGATTGCCGATACTGTCACAACCAGACCTGGCGAGATAACAAATGCTGTTACACCCAGAGCCAAGGGCAGCACGAGCAGATCCACACCTGATAAGCTATCTCAAAGCAGACCAATGAACGAGACAGCCAAGATCACGTTCGTTCATGTTTTGTAACATGAACCTATAATGTGACCAGGCCAATAGGAAGGATAGAGGCATAAGTTTGATTGCCCTCAGGTGGAGTTCACACCAGATCAGGACATAGGCACAACCATGGCAAACAAAGACCAAAACCCTCACTGCAGACAATACTGAAAATAGGCCTTGCTGCTTCTGGCTGCTCATCCAATCAACTGTCTCATCTCTCTTGCTGTATCTGTGACAGTTACATCCAGATCAGATTTGGCCAGGCTGCTCAACTAGCGTTGCAGATACGGTGAGAGGAGACATTCACAACCAGACCAGATTTGGTCTGGCTGCTCAACTGTGTGTCACAGATATGGGGAGAGTGATGAGACAGTCACTATCACACCATGCTTGGCCTGACTGGGGTGTTGTCTCCTGCAAGGTGCGGCCAGGTCTGAGTGAGTCTGGATGTGACTATCTGGTTGATATGATGAGGCTACCAGGTCTGGATGGCATAGATGGTGGCAGTCTCGAATCATGTCGGTGCCCCAGTGGCAATGGTCCAGTTGTGACTGTCTCATCTTTCATTGTGTCTGAGACACAGTTGACCAAATCTTGTCTGGTGGTGACTGTCTCATCACTTTCCCTGTATCTTGGACACTGTTGCACAGTGACTGCCTCATCTTTCATTGTGTCTGAGACACAGTTGACCAAATCTTGTCTGGTGGTGACTGTCTCATCACTTTCCCTGTATCTTGGACACTGTTGCACAGTGACTGCCTCATCTTTCATTGTGTCTGAGACACAGTTGACCAAATCTTGTCTGGTGGTGACATCAACTCACAGGGCAGAACACAATTTGAGCAAGACAATTATAACACAAGATCTCTTTATGGTGGTAATGAGTTATTCTTTATTTACAATTACAAATTTGTTACAACATATTGTTTGACAACAGCAGAATAAAATATTCCGCTTTCTCATTGTTACTTGTCCTGATCGGTTTAGTCATGAATCATGATTGATAGGTGGCCAGCTTGACTCAATATACCAACATCCAGGGCTATTGAAAACAATACCAAGCTTGAAGCACAACATTTAAAAGATTCTACCCGCCACATCGACTTCTAGCACACCAAGTTGCCAGCATATGATTACTGAGTACATCAGAGATCACTTTCCATACCTACATCTACAAATAACAGTGGAACCTCCCCAAATAAACACCCGTTACAGTATACAGCGATTTTGGCCGCAAGTGATCGTTTCAATTCAATCTGACCTAAAAGATCTGAACACCTTTCATTAAGGACAGCATCAGTCAGTCACAAGGGTGTCCTCGGTAGAGAGGCTCCACTGTTTATGTACTTCTTCAAGTTCTTCTCACAAACAGTATTTACCATTGCAAAATTCAGTATTTACAAACATAAAGTAAGCAAAATGAGATAACTTACACTCGTGTTCACAAAATGTCTTCATGAGAAATCAGAAATCTCTTTCCCCATCTGGTGCTGCTGAGCTATGCTAAGCTTTTCCAGAGGATCTATGTAGTGTTACCTTTCTCAAAGTAGTTACCAGGGGTTGGTGGCTCAATCAAGGTTAGCAGTACATGTAATACTGCTGTATCTCGCAACTTCTTAACCTCATTCAAATACATGTCCGAGTTCCGTTGCCCTCACAAGAACAATACAATATCACATGGGTAAAAAACACTGCACTTCTACTGAACAATCACTACATTTTGGCTCATCCTTCAATTTGTACTTTAGCGAAGGCTGGTTGGCAAGCCTGTCACAGCCCAATGAAGACCACGCCATGTCCACGTACCAATACCAATGAATGTTAATTGTAAAGTCAATGCAAAAGGGAACGATTGAAATGATGGCTTCCATAAAACCACTTTGAACAGGTTGATGAGCATCTCCGATAAAAATAGTTGTTAAAAAAGCTGTCATCAGTTGAGTTTCGTATCTAATCCTGGGCCTCATACATGTACCTCTGGTCTTGGTCTGTTGAGCTGGTCACGTCTGAAAATAAGCAACTTGGATTTAGAATAAGAACACTGCACAGCCTGACATTTTCAACTATACTTTGCTAGTCTTTTGTGGTACAATTTTGTGCTGCACTTCTTGGGCTGCAAGTCGCAGTGCCATGCTGACGACTAATCTCAAGCCCTGCAATATACCTGCGACACACAGTTGCATTCAAATACAAGACACGTGCTATTCTTGACATCACTGACTACCGTTCCGGATAAAGCCCATAGTTTTGGGGCAACACCAGTGAAGAACATCCCTCATGGGTTCTATTTCTCACCTGTATTCTGTGTCTGCTGAACACCAGATGACCCTAAAACGACAGGAAACATCAGAAAAGATAGAATTTTGTCATTCATGTAAACAAAATTGCTGAAAAAATAAAGAGCGCCGATGTCCTGCAATGCCGAGGCTTCGCTAACTGTACAAGGAAGAGTATCCCGAGTGCTGCTCAACTGGTTGACAAGAGCCGTGTGGTGTACGACGGTTTATGGTGCAGCGAACTGAAGTCTCAGCATGGGCAACCACAATATGAAAGCATCTTTAAGTTATTCTGTACCTTGTTGTATTGTTGTTATAAGATCTTGAACAGCCGCTGACAGTTCTGGTGAGCAAGACTTTATCTCGCCTAATGCTACATTCGGTGCACCACCTGAAACTTGTGTACAAGATGCCGATTGGTCAGTGTGTATAGAGGTCGACGATTGGTCAGTTTGAATCGAGGTTGCTGATTGGTCAGTTTGAATCGAGGTTGCCGATTGGCCAGTTTGAATGGCACGTAACTTGAAGTTGACACGATGAAGCGCACACTTGCATTCAATCTCCCAGAATTCTTTGTCTAATATGCGTCGAAATGGGGATGGGGGTGTATTATCAACATCACTATCAGATGACCCTGTTGGCATGCTGAAAGCTTGACTCTCAATCACATGATGAGAAAGCAGACCACTCAAACCTGCCGATACACCACCTTGATGTTCATGCGATTCACATAAGTGAGATTCACCCCCAGGTTTAGCCAAGACCTTCCCCACACACTTCTTGCTCAACATCTCGGGATGGAAAATCCCCACCACTTCCAACAATTTTTGTGGATCTCTCGCGAGCATGTCTAAATAGCCGGCAGTGTCGGAGGTGAGGAAGTGAGTTGGTAGAAGCGCAGGCAAGTTAGTAGGAGAATCAAAGCCGTAACCAGACGTGGACTGGGCCGAGTTCATCACAACCGAGACAAATAGCATGATTTTTAGGACGGGCATGAACATCCGAGCTGCAAGGGAAGGAAAAGAGATCAAAACCGAATCAAGGTGGAAATCTGAGTCAACGATTTGATTCAGATATCTAAAATTCAAGACTATTTTATGAAAGTTGGATCACTGGAGTTAAAATTGAAAAAAATACAAACATAGGAGAGAAATGACAAGACTTGAAAGTACCAAATCTGGCAGCTATATGGGTGGATCTCAACACACTCAAGTCGAAATGTAGGGCATATTTGAAATAGATCTTAGATTCACCAAAAGAAGTAGCGCTCAGGGAATATTTATATTTGCCGTCACGGTTCTGTGCATGAGAGTTGAGACAACAGTAAATACTGACATCAAACTTTATATGAAAACGACAGATTAATCACAGGTGGGAAATGTTACTTCAGACATGCAAGTTAAAACTAACAGAGAACACCTCCTATGTGAACTGTGCTGAAGAGAGCAGATGCTACCGAAGACATTGTTAGAAAACTTGTTGCCAATGCTGCTTCACACTCCGCAACCCGGGATTACGATATTCGTCACAAGGAGGGGATGGAGTACTTGGTAGGAGGACAATGAATGACACACCAATGTGAACTGACCAACACAGAAAGCAACAAACACAAAACATGGCAGGGAAAACAAACACTGCACTGTTTTGACCTCAAGTGTTGAGGGGAAGCATGATACATGACATGCAGGGACTGGCTAACACGTGACCATGGGTGAAAGATGATGCAGTCCCATCAGTGCGTGTCAAGCATAGGTATGCACACAGCATCAAGAGTGATCAACAGTCAAAGGTGTTCATGATGAACAGATACAAGACATGTTTGACTCCTGGAAGTTTATTCATGAAAGTGCTAAAGCATGCCGTTTCAACAACAATAAAGTTAAGTAGCGTGCAACAAAATGTACAAGCCCTGTACATCACCTAGAGTTAGTCCATGCCGGCAAAAAGGTAAAACAGTCCATACACAACTCTTACTAGTGACACTGTCCCACTGCACTGTGAACTCAGATCACGGCTACCCTCCCAAGGAACTGGTCACACACCATTACACACTACCAGCAAGATTTTACAAGGATATTCTTTATGATTCTTGCTAAAACACATCTATTCAACAACCGTAGGAGTGTAATGAGTGACATGGCCAGTTACATCACGGTGTCAATAACCCTGATTATGGTATGTTCATGAATGGGATAATTATGTCCCTCCTTCATTGAATGAAGTTTGAATAATTGATATTTGAATACTATAAAAGGAATAACCTATCAAAACCTGTCTTTGCTGGTCAACACACGACCCTTCATGTGTAACATGACACACTGCATGTTGAGGTGGTGGAAGTTTTGGGGCAGATTTCAAAGGTCAATAGAAATAGTATCTATTGTATGTTGTATGGTGGTAACACTCTGAGCTAGTTTGGTTGATTGGATGATGCTGTTAGTCATGCCAACCAAGGGTTTGTTTATGTAAGGAACAACAAACCAAGAAGCAAGTATCTTAGTCCTGCAACAAGATGGTACGTATATTGTAAACAGATGTACAGTCATTGCTAAGATGTCAGCCACTCACTCCTTACATGGTAGCAGTTAGTAGAGTGGAGAGATTGTTCAAGTGAACTGTGGCATCAGTCAACAACACTAACATTACATGTAGTGAAGTTGATAACATCCCTCCCTTCATGACCAAGGCCAAGGGGCTCCTTAGACACTGTTTCAATAACCAATGGATGGTCAGCCCCAGGTAGACCAAGTGTTCATTTGATATTTACCTGCCAACGGAGCTCGTCCACCCGCCTGCGGTTGCGGAGCATCATCCTCTACATCCCGACCTTGACCTACGACCTCTGGGACATCGAGTTCTGTTGGAATGGTCAGAACGTCAAGTTCAGATATATTTGCAGCTTGAGCAAACTCAACGCCCTGAAAACACAACATCAAGTATCAAGTATCTGCCGTCAACAATCAAGTATCTGCCGTCATTTCAGGGCTTACCCGAGACAAAGCAGCGACCAGACTGAACTGGAACCATTCTTCACACAATAATCTGAACCAAAGGCCTAAACCATCTCTGAGGAGGCACACAACTACCCATCAAACAAGAGCATGACAAATCACTGACTATTCAAAACCACATTCATTATTCATACCTGTTTAAAAATCTGTTGGAACTCTTTGACAGCTGGTACATTACTGAACTGTGCTTTGAATTGACGTCTGATCGGTTCGCCCGCACTGAAGTCTGTGGCCGCCCACTCACAGGTCTTCTTCTTCTCATTGGGCGTCAGCTGTGTTTCTATGGCAATATGATGGCTGCAGATTGTTTCACCATCAGGGTTATCCATTTGTATCCTGGCGCCATAAACCTCTTCATCGTAAACAACCAGCAGATCGCCGATACAAAGTTTCTAAAAAGAGGATGAATTCATTCACTAATAAGTGGAGGCAGCTATTGGTCACATTCAGTAGTGGAGATCACAGCCCTCTAACAGTCAATTGAACGAATTCAAAACCTAAGATTCTCAGTACCCGGGTGCCAATACCAAATTCTTCAAAAACAGACATCGCAGCATTTCATGAACATGTCCAATGCGACCAGCTTGTATATTTGAAAGTGAAAAGTAACGTCCAACAGACCGCATCCTCACCTTCCATTCGTTGAGTTCTTTAGAAAACAGCGTCGCTTTCTTTTCAAACATGACGTCTTCTTCCTCGACCTCATCTTCATCTTCGTAATCCTCGTATCTGTCTCCGCCATCTTGATCATCAGCCTCTGCAACCTCCTGTACGCACGTCGGCACTTGAGCATCTGCAAGAGAAAACTGAAGATCATTTCAAGGCATCACAGTTGGAGCTTGAGGAAGATGGTCATGCTCCAGAGGGGGCCAAAGGACTGACTGAACTATTACTGCAGGATGGGATGTCAGTCCTATATAGAGACTAGCAACCTTTAGAAGTGCCTTCAATTCATAAAGGAGTGGGCTTCAACTTCTAGCATGCATCAGAACAACAATAACAGCCCCATGATAGAGATTTCTCATACGTCTGTGCTTGGCCACAGGGACTGGGCCTTGTCATCTTAAACATCTACATGGCTTTTTAAGCGAGTCTTGCAAAACTTTGTAAGTCTTACTCCAACAATTTTCCTCCGATTTCTATTTTATCATACTCTTGATGAGATAAATCAACAACGATTGAATAAAACGCGTTGGACAGACATGACTGATGAAGTGTCCAAGCATAGTCCTGAAGGCAGAAGGATTAAGCCACACCATGAAGCATTGAAAATAACACAGCGTGCTGCATCATGTTGTCAAACATGAACACGAGTCATGGTCATCACAATCAGAACTGCAACCACAATACAACAGCATTCACAAGCTAAGTGTTGCATATAATTGCTGGTGTCCAGAAATAACCAGTCACGCGTTGACCGTTGTTTAGTCACGCGTTGACCATCGTTTAGTCACACCGATTCACACTTCTGCATTCAATAGAGGACCCCTTTACCTACCATCACCTTGGAACCCCCATTGGAACTGCCTCCCTTCAAAACACCTCAATGCTTACATTCAAACACATGGCAAAGACCAACTGCTCGGCATATCTTTGATTCAAGTCTTCAGTGGCTACAACATGGCTTTCTGACTGCTTCGTGTTGATCATGATGCTAGGGCACTGTACTGTCTCATCTGATTTTCATGACCAAGATGCAACCCAATCAGAGTCAACCAAATACAGTATATTTTGAATACTCATCCCAGCCAAACAAGGACTTTTACTGAATACCCTTTCAATGAAAAATGTGTTTGAAGTGAATTTTTCAAAGGTTTCATTGGATGCAGATTCTGATAGAGTAAGAGGAAGTGAAAGTAGGCAGCCCTGTCCGGCCCGTCCAACCAGAGAAAGCAAAGAGATAAGAGCCCCCTGCATGCTTGGTGATACTTGAGGTGCCCTATGATCCTCCTAGTACCCCGTCTTATCCTCACAGGGGTCCATTCTCGCAAATTCCCATCACAAAATCGTTGAGGACGTTCTCTACAAAACATCAAGAGCAAGCAACCCCTGCACTGGTTGTCGAGACCATTCACAAATGGTTGAAATATGAGCATGTAGACACTAGGAAACAGTCCATTTGAGAACTTGTTTGAAGAGGATAACCTACCAGTGACAATAACTGCTACGACTTTGACTCAAGTCGGCAACACTGGTTATTCCCTTTGAACAAGGAACTGCATGGTTTCTACAAGTTGGTATTTCTACCAGGACCACTTTGCTTGACTGTGTCTATAACCAGCTGCAGGGCGGTTGATTCTTTAGCTTGATATCTAGTAGAGGACCCATCCTCGACAATTTTAACATCAGAAATTTGAGGAAATGGCTCCCTGCAAGGTTAACATGGAATCACTCCAAGGATAATACAGTGCTCCTGAGGCATCACTAATCATGCACTCAGCAGGGTGAGAAAGGATACAGCAGAGAAGAGCCAACAAAAAGTGCGTACACAATAGGAAAAAAATGGCCTGCTAATGATTATAAGCGAGAGGAAGAGTCAAAAGGCCCTACCGTCGAGTGCCAGGCGCTTAGCACCATCGGTTAGTAACTCGGCAAGTAAAGATTGCCGGTCGCCTAGAATTAGAGAAGTGAAAATAAGAATGGAGGGATGTGTGTGGTCAGTTAAAGATGTGGTCTTGTGATTCCCCCCCGGGTAGAGTCAACAGACGGATTCTTTATATTCAATATGCCGGCTATGGATGACAAAGACTGGCTCCAGTGCGGCAGATTGAGAGGTGTAAGGAAACAAAGGAGACCTCCATCACTTAGAATTTCTTAGATAAAGTATTTTGGCAAGTTTATGATGTCCAAGAACTGAAATATCATTCAATTCGAAAACTGATGAACGAGTGTAGTCTACAGTAGCTAAAATGGGTCACATTGACACTGGCAGCAGAAGGTGTGTGTAAAAGCTGTGCTGATAAGCTCGACTGAGGGGAAGAGAGAATGGCATAGGATTCCGTAGGGTAGAGGTTGGTTCTCGGGGTTCCCCTATAGCAATCATGTCTGTTTTCATTCATTTAGTTATTTTACATTGTCTAAAACATTGTCCATTGACTGAAACATCCTTACACATGTATGTAATAGCTGGACCTACATGTGCAAGAGACGTCCAGCCACACCAGAAGTGTTAGTAAAGAGTTAGCTGAGAGGCTAACCAAAACCTGGCCCCAAACTGGTACCATTGGGGTAGATATCAACAGACATCTAGAAATCTCCCTCCCTTTTAGATCATGTTGATTGAGAAGATTCTTACCAGCGTCGTCCTCAATTTCACTGGAATCAGCTCCGGCAGATACAGCAGCCTCTTCTGAAAGGTGGACAGGATACAAGGTTTGAGTGGACCGAGATTGAGGTGAAACACATCAATACAATAAGTCACAGAGATCTATTTATCACCTATCCAATGGTAACATTGATAAGACTGACTTACCTTCTGCCTTTGACTTCTCAGCATCTCGCAGGTGCTGCTGGCACTCGAGGAAAGCTTGCTGGAACTGCTTCGCCAACATAATCGTCTTAAACCTGACCGCCAGCTGGTCATGTGATGCCTCATTTGTTGAGTAATCTATAGCAAACCAACACCAGGCCGTCTCGGACGTGGTCATCCTGGTCAGTTCCATGGTGGTGGTCATCAGGTGGTTGCAGGCTAACTTCAACACCTGCTCACGCCGCATCAGTAATCGGTATTGGACTGGACAATACAAACAGATTTAACATGAGCATTGCAATGAGGTGAATTGTATGTAAACATCACAGTAATTTGAAGTTGGTTTAACGAATACCTTCCTAACATCAGTAAAGGTAACTAGGCCCTCTCTGCTCTCCAAGGCTCTTTTTGACGGAACAGGCAGTGGGGCATCACACTTTTAGAGCCTACAAAGATTTCAGGAAGAGAAGCCAGATGACATGACCGTAACAAGCTCTCGTTGCTCACCTTGTGTTTTATGTTTGAGGATCTTCATCTCGCCGACACCCCTCTCCTTCCACTGCTTTGTGCCCGGGTCATAGCGGAAGACCTTGGCACGCTGTGAGTACACTGGTTCCTCATCCTCAGTCCCAGTCTTCACCTCAACCAACTCAGGCAGTGGCATGATCGCATCATAGTGGACATCATCTCCCTGGACAACTTCACCATCATCACCGGTGTCATCGGCTGATTTACTCACCTTTGAGAAGAGCGTCTTACCCGCACCAGTCCAACTGAAGGACTTACTTTTGTCTGAAATAAAAACACCTCTTTTTCAGAAGAGTCAGAATAGTTGCAAGCAGTGAGAAGTGATTTCTAACTTTGAAACCACACTTTCATCAAGCCAGTCTTGCCTAGGTTCTATCGGTGTACTCAAGATCACCACCAAGTCTCCACCATGCCACAATGGGTGATATGAATAAAGATTAGCAAATGCTATTATCTAAATCTCCATGTACATTTACACTAGGCCTGTACAAAACCGGAGTAAAAGCATTTGCTAGTCTTAATTCATATCACCCAATGGTTCCTGAACTCACCCTGATTCCCAAAGGCAAACCCTGATGCTGGTAGAGAGCCTGCCACGTCAGCGAAGGACATGCCAAGACCCGACATGCCGATCCCAGAGGAACTCAGCACTGGTTTCTCACTACTTGTCAAGATGCCTGCCTTGGAGTCTGCTGTGTCTATGGTCGAGTCAGGCTCTTGGGATGACGTGTCTGCACTCTTCGTAGCTGCACTGCCCGCTGAATCTGAAATCACAACTTCTATTAACAAAGACATTTTTCAACAGTTACATCTACCTTAATTTGGGCGACTTGTACTCATCTCACTGGACTGTGACAGCACACACAGGGACTTCACTCTGCAAGCACAACCAAACAATTTTCTACCCAGAAACTCATTGCAGTTGACCTTGCCTTTGCTCTTGGTTTTTATTTTCTTTTGATTGAAACAGCAATGGAGAGGAGGAGAAATACCCCCCCCCCCCCCAGCCTCAGAATTGCTATTACATCACATGAAGCTGAAGCACCATTGTACAACATATTTTATAAAACACGGACGTGGACAGACCTTTCATAGGGCTGCAACTCTCACAGCCAGGACATCCACTGCACGGAGGCTTTTGTTCATAAAGATAGAAATTGTCAGGAAGTTGGTATTTCTTGGCACGTTCCTGGTCGTGTTTGGATGCCTTGAGTTCAGAGATCACCTGCACGTCATCTACATGATCTACAGAGAAACAAGGCGTCATAAAGAGACAGCCAGGAGGCATTCATGGTCAACTGCTGCCAGATTCATAGTTAGCTGCTGATGGTTGAAAACACCACCAAGCTCTTTCCCCAGGAGTATCTTAAAGCCGAGTTCCACAATATGCTACTTTAAACAAACATCACGACTACTACGACAATGAAGATAACAGAATGCGCACAACAAGTCATTCCCAGAAGCTCACCATCGTACTGCAGCTGATCCCAGTTCTCCACACATCCGCGACAGCCCGGGCAATCGGGTTTCTTCTCGTACAAATAGAAACATCGCGGCAGTTGATATTTCTCGGCCATCGCGATCTGTTCCGGCGTTGGCAGCTCTTCATATATTATTTCTACATCGCTGTCGGAGCCAGCATCTATTGAATTAATGAAAACATCATGTTGGGTAGAGTAGACTGGTCAGTATAGGATAATGAAACGCTGCCAGCAAGTCCTGGTCGACTGGCAAAGATGACAAGTAACAAGATGACAACCACAAGCTTCTTTAACGATGATTAGTACCCCCGAGAACCAATCAGTTCACCCAATTAAACAAAGGACAACGATTATTGGACTACCCAAGATAGCCAGATGATTCCCTTCAAGATCAAGCCCAAACCAACCCCCACATATAAGTATTCTGTCCAACTCACCACCGGCTGCTTCAGTCACTTCCTTCGACTTGTTCAGTGGACTCGCTCCAGTGGCAGATGAGTTGAATCGATCCCCGAATGAGAAGTTAGATTTTGACGTCTGCTCAGGTGACTTAAAGCTGAACCCTGCAGGCATTTTAGAATCCTTAATTGAATCGTTGTCGATTTTGAATGAAAAGTCACTAGCTGTGCTTGAGTTAGCTACCGACGTATCTGCTTTAGAAGCATCAGTTTCATGAGCACCAGATTTCTGCGGTGATTTAAAACCTTTCATTTTCTCTACCGAGTCATTGAATACTTTTGCAAAATCACCGGCAATTTCCGCCGTTTTGAATCGGACGCACAACTTTTCAGCCTTCGGTTCACCTTCGGCGCAGTCCATTGCATACCACAGATAGGCCTTACCATTTGCCTTCTCCATCGGTGTGAGTTTGATCTCACCCGTGATATTATGATTACAACACAATTTCAAAACCTGCTCTCTCCGCATGATGACACGTATCCTGCCATTTTCTTTGTGTTGGAGGATGGAGATATTACCAACACCCCGCTCCTTCCATTCCTTCTGCCAGCGATACAGTTTCGCTCGGTGGGTAAACAGTGTCGTTTCATCCTCCTCACCTGTTTTCACCTCGATCTTTTCTGGGAGGGGAATAATCGGCTCAAAGTGTATATGCGAGTCATCCTCCTCACTATGATAATGATCGTCTGGAGATTTTGGCGACCTTATATTTGACATACTGGTACTCCCCGCAGACGGCGTCACACCAGTAAAAGCAAATGTTTTTGATGAGCCGAATTTGAACTCGGGAGTTTTTGGTTCAGGAGGGGTAGGTGGTGTTGATGAAGATTCTGGGGTGCTACCAAATTTGAAACTCGAGGCGGCAGATCCAAAGTTAAACCCGGAGGTCAGAGAAGAAGCAGATTTTGGCGTGCTTGTTTGACCAAACTTGAATCCTCCAGCTGAAGGCTCCGTCTTTTTCTCCTCTACTTCAGGGTTGGATCCGAATGCAAATCCTCCAGGGGAACTTGACTGTGAGGGCATTGAGAAGCCAGTGGCACCAGATGCACCAAGCCAGGCAGGGGTTGACGAATCAGGGGCTACAGCTGTGCCAGGTTTTGGGCTGGTACACGCAGCACACTTGGTTGAACCAGCTTTGTTTTTGATCATGCACATATCACACTCCCACTCGCCATCCTTCATCCTCAACTTGTCCAAAGGATCCTCACTAACTGCACCAGCTGCACCAGGCTCCGTTGATGTCACTTCCACTGCCGGTTTTGAACCGAATTTGAAACCAGTAGCTTGGGTTGACTGTTCTGGGGCAGTTTTTGAACCGAATGTAAAACCTATCGACTGAGTGGACGTCACAGGTTCCATTGCAGAGACAGGTTTCGATCCAAACCCGAATCCACTTGCCTGAGTCGCTGCGGGCTCCGTGGCTGGAGTAGACTTTGAAGCAAACACGAATCCTCCTTTTCCTCCACTTACTGTGAATCCACCCCCGGTATTAGGATTGAATAAGCCAATCTGTGGTGAAGCATTTGTTCCCTGTGCTCCAGAGTTTGACTGCTCACATCCAGGTTTTGGGGTCTCACATGCGAGACACTTGGTCTTGTGTGGACCATTTGAAAGATAGCAAGCATCACACGTCCAGCTCCCAGGGGCAATCTTAAACTTGGCAGCCAACTCTTCACTCGTGAATGGTTTGACTGCAGTGGCATTATCCTCTGCTGGTTTTACAGAACTTGACTCAGGCCTCGAACCAAATGCAAACCCAGATGATGGTTTGCCACCGGGACTACTACCGAATGTAAACCCAGTGGCACCACCAATTAGGAAGACAGGCTTTGCTTCTGCTACCTGTGTGCCAGGTTTTGGCGTCAAGCATGCCACACACTGGGTCGTATCAGGTCCGTTGGGTAACATGCAGGAATCACAGCTCCAACTTCCCTCGGCGGGTCGCAGCAAAGCATAGAGGTCAGAAGGAGGTTTAGCCGTGGCTTTCATACTCAGATCTTCAGGAACCTCTTCATCTTCATCACCCGCACCAAGGGCTTCATCCTGACATTCTTCAAAAATCTCTTTGAACTGAGCAGCCACAGTTTCCGTCTTGAACTTCACGGCCAACTTTTCAACTTTATGGTCTTCCTCACTGAAGTCATTAGCTGTCCAGCACCAGGCGTTCTTTGAACCTTTCATCTCGACGAGACTCATATCGGTTGTGATGATATGATTCGCACAAAGTTTCAACACCTGTTCTCTCCGCATCAGAATACGACTCCGTCCAGTTGAACTGTTTTTCATTATCTTCATCTCCCCAATGCCGCGTTCCTTCCACTGTCTTGTATCAGGGTCGTAACGATAGAGTTTGGCACGCTCCCCGAACAGTTTCTTCTCCTCTTCCTCACCAGTTTGGACTTCAACCAGCTGTGGTAGCTGGATGATCGGCTGGTAGTCCACTGTTGGTACGTATCCCTCGGGGTGACTCTCCTCAGTAGACTTGTCATGAGGTTTCTCTGGACTCGCTGCATTTTCAGCTGGCTTCACAAAGGATGGGGTAGATGTGGCCTTCTTTGAAAGATCTGCAGATGCTGGCTTATTACTTGGTAAAGCTGTCGCCACTGGGGTAGATGTGGCCTGCTTGGAGAGATCTGCAAATGACAACAGTTCTTTTTTTCCACCAAGTATCGGTGAGGCAGAGGCCTTCTCCTTTTCTTTCTCACCAGATCCCAATACTAAACTGGTGAACGGAGACGACTTGGAACCAAAGCTGAATCCAGCGAATGGCTTTGGTGCATCCGTTATAGCAGGTGTTGTTTCGGCTTTGGGTTTCCCCGCATGAGCATGGGCGATAGGAGGTTCTTCATCAGCCGGCTTGAGCTTTGGTGGCGCGGTGAATGAAAAGCCGCCAAGGTGGATTTTGCCGTCAGTCGTCGAGACCTGAGGTTGCTTAGCTTCTTCTTGATGTTTTGTCGCCATTTCACTCAGAAGACTGGAAGCAGGGGAGGCAGAACCAACAGCCTTCGGGGCAGGGGACGCCTCTTTCTGGCCAAACATCGCAACCGGGGTGCTTGAACCAAATTTAAATCCACCACCATTTTCACCAAACTTGAATCCTGATTGACTCATAGATGTCTTTTCTGTATTAGCTCCTAGGTCATCCTTCGCCACTCCGAATGCGGCAGAACCGAATTTGAAACTCGATGTCGCAGTTGATGTTACAGCTGCCGGGGATTTCTCTGCAGTTTTAGCCGCAGTTGAGACAACTGGTAGTTTTGTAACTTGTGTCCCCGGCTCCTTTGGATTGCCCTCAGCAAGTTGAACTGCCTCCAAGAACTTCTCCTTGAAATCGGTCGCCATTTCTTCCGTTTTAAACTTCAAAGCGAACTGTTCATTTTTGACCTGCTCCTCGGCGAAGTCCTGTGCGAACCACATGTAAGCATTCTTGGCTGCTTTCATTGAGGATATGGTCATGCCTCCGTGGAAGAAATGATTAGCACAAATCTTTAGCACTTGTTCTCTTCTCATCAACAACCGGACTTTCCCGTTCGTTTTGTGCTTGAGGATTTTAACAGGACCTGTGCCACGCTCCTTCCACTGTCCTTCTGAGAAGCGGTACATGCGTGCACGGTCATTCTGGTAGAGTATCGTCTCATCCTCTTCACCTGTTGTCTTCACCACCTCCTCAGGTAACGCCATGATAGGTTCGTAGTGTGGCTCAGAGTAACTTGGATCTTTATCACCTTCTGTCGGGTAGCTCAGATTCTTCTCCTGTACCACTGGTACACCCGCATCTCCACTTGGTTTGGCAAACATCGGGGGTCCAGTTTTCGCAGCAATCATGGATACAAGATTAGAATTGGCCCCTTGGCTCGTCGGTGCTGGTCCTGCAGCAAGCAAAGGCACTGGGTACTCAAAGTTTGATCCTACCTGGCTTTGTGAGGACACAGGGAAACCAGGCCGTGGGCCGAGGGGTGTTCCAAGGACAGCATTAGGGGGAGGTCCAGATACGGGTGGCCTGGTCATGAATTGGCCAGCATTAGACGTTCCCATGGTAATGGAGGGACCAGACACTGCCACAGGTGATGGGAAGTGTTGGATCGGCGGCGGACCAGATAGACCTGCTGACCCGCTAAACCCAGGTGAAGCTCCAACAGGACCATGTGAGAAGAATCCTGGACCAGGCATCGGTCCCTGTGGCGTGTACGTCACAGTTGATTTTCCCTCCAAGCTTGTGACTGGAAACTGACTCGATTGATTCTCACTAGCATAATCATCTTCTCCATCATAACAATCATCTCCGTAGTCCTCCTCCTCATCAATCACATGACCATGACCATGAGTTTGAAGTGGCACGGTAGGAATATGCTGACCCTGTGGTGGTGGAGCAGTGAAATTTGGAGGCAGGCGTCCGGTCGGATCAAACGGGGGGAACCCATGAGGCATAAAGCCACCACCCGGAGCATATGCCAAGATGTCAGGTGTGTAGTAAGTGAGTGGGACAGTGGGTGGAGGCATGGGTGCAGGCGGAGGCACTGGACCACGGTTACTATTACGTGCAAGTTCATCCAATTTTGCCTTCATCTGTTGCATGGTAACTCTATTTTCCTTGAGTTCGGATGCGAGTACCCTGTTTGTCTCAAGAAGACTCTTGTTACACTCCATGACATCCTTCATGACTTTTTCCTGCGTTGACTGCATGGAACGGATCTGAGCGTCCAACCGTTCAGGACTTGGTTGAATATGGCGAGACTGAAATACCAGACGGTTCAGGATTACAAGGCGAGACTGAAATACCAGACGGTTCAGGATTACGGGGCGAGACTGAAATACCAGACGGTTCAGGATTACTCGTCATGATGTGGTAGGTAAAAAAAGGCTGATGGAAGTACCAATCAGACTGCATTATCAATCTACTCTCACTGGTTTAGGCAATTCAGTGTTGCCAAGGGACCCGGTTCTGTGAGTGGTCGCCATACTTGGAAATCAGAAGGGACCGTAACTTTCTAATTCAATGTTTCTACTGCTGGGTCTCTGGTATTCAGTGGACTGACTGGTGTTACTGGATACACAAAGATACAAGATATTTCCACTGCACTGAGGAGTGGTCATTGACAGAAGTCAGGACTTACTTCAGGACTTCCAAAAGTCGAGTTTTCCATTTTGATGAGACGGAGTGGAGGTCTTGGCGTGCTGTGGATAAAACTGGCACCATTCTGAAGCCGGGAATCTGTGCCGTTCATCATGCTGTTGTTCAATTGAGAGGTACTCAGGTCTGGTTCATCTAAAATACAAATCAATGAAGAGATGATGAAACACCAAGACTATGAGAAAACAAAATGAACCTGATCAACAAACTAAATAAGTTGGCAACAAGTGTGTGTCCCAGGGTTACAAGTTGAGAAGCAGTAGTCCAGGCAGCCAAGGAATCCATGACCTTTCCACTTTAGAGCATAGACAACAGGTTCAACTTACCGTATTCTTCCAGCACAAGAATCCTATTCTCAACCTCATCTATCTCATTAGGCAACAACTGGTGGAATTTCTGAAAGACGCAATGATTATGGTCAGATCAGATGACTATCATGAACTATAACTCGATACAGGATCTATATGAAGTCATGTTGATTTCAAGGACTTACATGGTGTTTATCTCCCCTGATTCTGTCCATGGTCAGGTAGAATGACTCCTTAGCCTTGGTGAGTAGGGCAGAACACTTGGTGCGTACATCAGAAGTCAACTCGCCACCTGACCTGCCATCAAACTGAATATCGGCGAGCTGGATGTACACCTTAGAAAAGAAAAACTCATTTGATTCATGTTTGGTTTCAGCTAGGACGTTAGATTCAACATCGACACAGCATTTCACCAGTTTAAATTCCTGCCATCAGATTACTAAAACTTGTTTCACAACTGTGCTGCCCCAGAACAGAAGCCCACCCACAAGATCACTCAACCCCCCTGACACCCCAGCTGTCTCGAATCTGGCCGCACAGCACCATAGCTCACAATACCACGCATGCCAGCCTCGACCCTGATCTATGCCCCGCCTTACAGCGAATGGACAAACTCGGTCTCATCCACCAAGATTTAGAGCAATGAAAGTTTCTCGTGGGCAGCAACAGTTCAAGTTGTGCAGGTCTTCATCACCTGGCAGGTTGACAGTTAAACAAAATGCTCTAAAGAAAGTGAATTCTTGAAATGGCCTTCATGGAAAGTGTTCTAATCACTTTGGTTGAAGACTTTTATCATTAACGTATTGATAATCTGCACATCGCCTCGACAACAGGAATAACCCAGTCCAACCTCCACTCACATGAGCTTGATGATAGGAAGCATACGGCATATTCAACTCCTCAAACACTCCAATCGCCTCCTCATGCCGTCCAGAAGTCATCGCATCACACGCCAGGAAGAATTTGCCATTTCGGACGTAATCTTTGATGAGATTTGGATCGACTGTTGTTTCAGTGCCAGGGAACAGCCGCTCCTTAGGATGACGCAGCCTCAGATTTCTAAAATGGAAAGACCACATTGATATGTCATTATCAGGACTCATTACTGAAACAAGGTGGTCTCTCCATTACCAATTGTCCAGACTATAACCAAGTGGTAGGCGTTAAAGGTGTTAGGAGAAGCCAGAACCATCACTGGCCCACTGCCTTCTTCCTGTCTACTTACTTGTTGAGTCTTTCAAGCATCTCAACTCCTTTACACCAGAATAAACGCGCCCGAGAATGAAGCCTTTCCATTTCCAATGCAGCGCAATCATTTGTGATCGCTTGGATTTTGAGTTCTGTCGCCATTTCTTCGAATGTGCGTGCCAAATGGACGACAAGTGAGACATCGAGTCCATGGTTACCGAGCATGCGTATCACTTCCAGGCCTCGCTGGAGCGACAGACGCATTTTGACAAGGTTCTCTCTGAAAAATAACATTTCTTACGTCAATACTGAACAGCGTCTTGAAGGAATGTATGAGGCAATAATTGAGATTTCTAGGTATTCCACCACCAGGAACCAGTTATGACAACATCAGCTTATTTCAGTTTAGCTTGAGGACTTCCAGTCACAGCATATTAGACCCCTACAATCTGTCCTGGCAAGACACTCCCTTGAGAGAATACAGTAGAGAAAGCAACTATTCAGTTCAGAGTAATCAAGGTCAAAATGAGGTGAGGTCACTTAGCTGCATACCCAATCCACACCACGAGGAATATTAATGTTAGCCCTTCCATTGACTTAGTCACTTACTTTGCTGTGTTGGAGTACAATCTGTAAGCTGTCCGCCACCACTCGGCTTGTGCCTTGGAGCAGAGGGGCTCACACAGCGCCAGTGGTAACATGTGGGGCTGGTGATCAACCAACGGAACCCTCTCGAGTCGCTCAAGCTGCTTCATTGCTGCGGTCCAGATGGTCGCATAAAGGAAAGCTTCAGTATCCAAGACACAGAGGGACTCCGCAGAGCTTGTCTCGAGGGTAGGGCAGTCGTACTGGAGGGATTCAAAGATGGTGAAGTGGTAGTTCGGCTGGGTGACTTCTTTTCCTGAGTAATACTGTAGAGCTATCCAGACTAGAGTTGACAGACACTCTGGGTGAATACGGTGGGCAACTACAAAACAACAACAACATCATTTTCACCATTTAAAATAGAATGAAGTGGTAGCTAACATGAGGGTAGAGCTCGCCACAATATATGTCAACAAATAACATTGTTGAAGTAACTAGATGCACCTCATTTCAAAGTACTTGCCTTTATCATACTGTTGAAGTAACCGTATGCTCGGGAAGCGTACATTCACCTCGGTGAACAACGGTGAGAGCATAAGGAAAGATGTCCTCTTAGCAAGCTTCATGTGCCGAAGAGCAAACAAGGCGTCATATATCCCCTCACGACCTTGTTGGGTACACATCTCCTGTTTGACAGCGTTCATCCATTTCATCAGGTTGTCTCCTCGGCAGAGGGTCAATAACATGTGACCTGGAACAAAAGTAGATCTCGTCATTTTAGATGTACTCCACAGGCTTTAGGTAAGATCAGCTCACAATTGCTCAGACAGCAAACTCTGTGAACATGTTTTGAACAAATGGACCAACACTGGTGTTGAGACACCAGATGAGAACTATCTTGGGACTTACCCACTTGACTTAGCCTGAAGGCACCAGTATTACACCACTGTCTGTAGAGTTTCTGATCATCACCAGAGGCACTCACGAACCAGGCAGACCTTGGGTCTGGAGCCTCAAGACCGTAGCTCACTACAAAACAGGCAGCTGCTTGGCCTGTGGCAGTTCCCCAGTCAAAGTGGTCCTTCTGTGGCTTCTTTAGCAACAGGGTCCCAAAATGGTAGAAAAGCTGAGCTCTCATTTCATTGAGGAACGGTTCCCATTCCTTGGAGTTTGATGTTATGGTCATGGCGAGCTGGAGGTGCTGGTCAAACTTGTGGAGGGCCTCGGTGCTGTCCCCGACGCCCTTCAGCTTCATTGTCAAGGTCACCACATTGTTGAGGGCATGGAGCATGTTACGGTGAAAGGTGCTGTTGATGTTACGCCCAATTTCCTCTTGATATACCTGAAGAAATTAGTCAGAAAATTATGATTGAAACAGTTCAAAAGGAGGGTGAAATTCTTGTCGAAAGGGTGCAGCAACTACTGCCAAGAGCAGCACACTTCATAAGGGCATACCTGATGGAAATCTCAAAATAGGTTTCCCAGTGAGCTACCTCCCATTCTTACCTCTAGTACTTGTATGAGGAACTGGTACCACTCCAAGCTTGTCGAATATGCTGATGTCTTCTCAACGGCCATGGCATGTTCATACGCTTCATCAACATGTTCCTGGTCTATGAACAACTTGAGCAATTTGATACGCAAGTTCACGTCATGGGGCCGCTTCAACTAGAATTAAAAAACACATGATGTTTTCCAAAACTTGCCAGGTGAATTTCTTGCCTGCACAGGAAAATGTACTGCTTTTCAAAATTTAACTTTTAATTTAGCTCCACAGATCCTTTCCATGGCAATGATGTACTGATCTTTAAACAGCAATGACCAACTCATTGACTGGATCTTAGTGCATGCATTGTTTTACTGTCATTAGACTCACCAGTTCAGACGAGATGAGATCCTCCAGATCTTTCGTATTGCCTATCATGTCCGTCCCACTGCTGATTACCCGCTCCTGGAGAAAAGAATACAATGATTCCAATTTGGGGAACAAAGATGTGTCAGGAGTCAAAGACAAATCAAGAAGTTGAGAGAAATCATCTGATAAAGGATGTACCAGGAAACCACATTATACAAGAACAGGCTATTCACACAGTGTTTCATGACAAGGAGACAGATATCAGTAATTACCTGTTCACCTGCATATTCCACAAGACCACTGAGAAAAACCCGTGCTGGGGAATTCAAAGGGCTCATACGACAATACCAAGGCATTGTGAAGCATAAAGAGAAACAACAGACAAAGACCTGCCCTAGCAGTCAGAGAAGCACTATCAGAACATCCAAATGATTCCATCAATAGAATAGAAGAGTAATCAGCTGGCATTGTGAAACATTCTCAGGCAGTTTCGAGGAATCATTTCCTGGTTGACATTGGTTGAATGAAACTAGGTTAAACCATACGATCACTGAATAGGCCAAGGGGAACAATCGATCAATCTGAAGAAAAGTAGGTCATTCTAAAATTTGATACCGTGACTCGCATGACTGGCAGTTGTGGCCTAGGCCAGCACACTTACCCGTAATTTGAACACAACTTCATGATTTGGTGACACCTTCTCGGCCTGTTCAGCCCAGTACTGCAAAGTAACATCAGAGATGAAATAAGTGTCAACATGGCAGAATATACAACCTCTGTTTTTGTTACATATACATTCCTCATGGGAGGCATGGTTTTGATTGGTGTCATGGCACAACCTCATCTTCATCACCAACCTGGAGCACACTGGCACAACTGTTGAGCATCACCCTTCTGTCCGGGAGGTCCCAGGTTCGATACCCGGCCGGTGCCACTTTGCAACTCTCAACTGGCCTGAAACGTCAGGATGGGCTCCCTTGGTTCTCCAGAAAAGTGGGAAGTAAAGCGCTTTGAGATGGTAGATAGTGAAATGAGACAAAATTCACAAACCCGATCACAACATATTTCCATTTATGGTTTGTAAAACCTACCCTGGCTCTGTCTGGGTCAACATCTGTCTTTGAGTACAGCTCACACACTGAAAGTAAACACACAACATGTCACAATACATTTCCACCCCAGATCTTTTTCTGAAACAACAGCATCTTAAGTAGTTCTCAGCTTCATTATTTAACAACCAACATAAAATCAACATTCAACCCAATAAGCTTTTTCATGGCGCTGAAAGGAGGGTGTCCTCTTTATCAATTGGCAGTGACATGGGCTACTAATATGACAGTGTCATATTTCTTATGTCCTTTTAGTTATGGTCCTGCTCTCCTCACTTAAGCATACAACAACTTCTTTCAATTTGGGTAAGTATGCAATATCATAGTAAACAGGAGCACACCTTTTATTACCACATCTTTCTGCTTTCCATCCAGTTCTAGTGATCTCCGATACGCAATGAGCGCTGGTCCTGTGGCACCTGTAGCTTCTTGTACTTGTCCCATCAACTTATGAGCCTCGGGTAGTGTGTCTTTGACTGTGAGGAAACCGTACAGATATCTGGAAATAAACAACATACAAGACATGTTATTGAGTAGCCTAAAACGTGAACAACATGGTAGATTTATAGTATACTGGCCGCACAATAAAATGAAAAACTGAACAAGAATAACAATGTCCTGGTCCGAGTTATTGGCGCCATGCAGTGCCAGATTTTTACTCCCAAGTTCTCAGTTCAATTTGACTCACAGCAGCAACCAGGACATTTTAAATTAAGATATTACCTTTTCGCCAGTTCGTATTCCTTGATTTCAAAGTACATTTTGGCGACACTAAAGCCACGTTGAAGTCGCTGAAATGAGAAAGAAGAAAAATGACATATTTTTGACGACGTCACGCACATCATGCCTGTGCCCTGGCCTGGTCCGCTTGGCTACGCCACAGACAGTGGAGCAAATCTTATTCTTATCTTCAATTTTCTTTTTATCTATCTTAATCTTGGCTCCGCAATCCGGCCTGTCAATCGTCATCCATACTAAACAGCGTCCAATTATGTATAGCACTATTATGTCCAATTATGTGTAGCACTGTACATTGTGAACACACATGTATGCGGGACATGTATCATACATACATGTCATATGCACGTTTTTGCGCAATTTTTCATTTCAAGAAATAGGTCCAAAAATTACCCCATTTTCATCTTTTATCCGGCCTAATATATTGGACACGTGTTTATCGACTTGTTGTTTTGTCTTATACATCTTTTCTTCAGGTCAATACATTTAGAACTATTGATTTCATACAAAATTTGACGTGTGCAAATTGGGGAAAACCGGCAAAATCTGCAACTTTATCCGCCATGAAATCTATTGACTGTATTGCGCACGCGCGGTAAGTTTTACGTCAGGTTTAAAAATTAAAAAAACTTTTCCATAAATAAGCCTTAGACAGATAATAAGTATAATCGTCAATTTGGACCACAATTGCGGTCATCATTGAATTAAAAATCATTTAAAAACCAGAAAAAGCTTTCTAAGTGAATCGGCGAGGAACAGTCTTCTTTACTGATTTTGTTAAGTTTGCTTTGATTGGATGATAAGGAAAAAGCCTGGTTTTCAAAGAAAGTGCCAAAAATATCTTTTCATGTAGTTTTTTCACCAAATTTGCAGCCAAAGGGATTGATCTGATGATATTCTCATCGATAACACCAGATTTTTGAAGATTTAATGTTGTTTTTGTTCGTAAAACCATTTTTAAATAATGTCTTGCAGAAACGGGAAGCTTTTTTTAACCAATGAGAAGTGCTGTAAGAGAATTACGGTCTCGCTGCCGTATTCGCCGGGGAAGGTGTAAACTGTTGATAAAATTGCTGATGAAAATGTTGATGGGGGTCCTCTAAGTTTGGTGGATTGACATTTGTTTGTTTTTTAATATTTTTCAATCAAATTGCGGTATATTATACCTTAGAGTCATCTAGTGAGGTGGTAAAAAGGAAAATAGAAAATATTTTATATGAATAGGTGATTTTGATAAAAAAGTGGAGGTCATTTTTTAGAGATTTCGAGATGCGCCGATCGGCTTCAAGATTCTGTTACAGATCATCAGCGTATTTGTTCCAAATTGATATTTCTGACAAGTCCAAGTCATATTCTTTCACAAAATTACTTTTTAAAACTCGATGATAATTTTCATTGTCATTCATATTAAATGTTATCTTGTGAAAGATTATGACTTGGACTTGCCAGAAATTTGGAACAAATACGATGATGAACTGTAAGTACCAATCAAAAGTCCCATCAACAGAATCTAAAAGCCGATTGGCGCATCTCGAAAATCTCAAAAAATGGCGTCCACTCTTTGATCAAAATCACCCATTCATATTAAATATTTTCTATTTTCCTTTTTACCACCTCACTAGATGACTCTAAGGTATAATATACCGCAATTTGATTGAAAAACATTAATAAAACAAACAAATGTCAATCCACCAAAGTTAGAGGACCCCCATCAACATTTTCATCAGCGATTTCATCAACAGTTTACACCTTCCCTATCATCCTATTCGCCGAAGTCGCAAAAGTAGAAACAAAATTATTCCATTTTGTCAAATTATCACGTCAAAACTCACGAAATAAATGCCAAAAGCGACGTTTTCAAAGCATGAATTAAATTGCTATCGTGACTTTGTAATCAACAGAATCTTAAACTGCAATTGAATCCTTCACGACTAAAGTAAGAATTCTGTAAAATAAAGAAAAAGAAAACAAAAAATTAAATTTGCCCAAAAATCATGAATGTAGGAGAGAAGAAATCGTTAGAGAAAGTGTGAATATTTGCCCACAAAAAGCGATGGGAATTGTTTTTTGCTTCAGTTTCTGGTTCATTTTGTCACATCTCTTTTCTGTCCTTCAATTTAGAACACTGACGATATTCTGCCGAGTCTGAAGAGGAGCTATGAATCGTCCATTCATGAAATAATGGAGGGGTCGTTCCCAATGGCCAGTAGCCAGATGGAGGTCGATCTACCATCAACGTCTGGCTCTGGTACCAATCTTAAACGCTCCAACAGTGCCCCAATGATAAATGCCTTGCCACCAAATACACCAACGGAAGCCGTTCCAGAAACAAATCGGTAATTGTATGTCTTTGTCTAATTTATGCTGTTGGAATTGACTTTCAGTCATCAACGAAGGCATAGTTCGGTAAAGTAAATAATTCGAGGTCTGGGTACTTACTGTTTAGTTGTCTACTGTTTTGTCATAGGCAATGGCAGTAACTTTTTCTGCTTGGCATTTCTTGCTGATACTTGTGCTCTAAATCTCTGTTTTCTTTTTATAGGTCTCACACACCACCTCTTAGTCTCTGTATACAACAACCTCGTCCCCTTGACTCAACCAGAGTTCGTCGCTTCAGCTCAAGCAGTGTCGCACTGACATCAATTAATATCAGTACTTCAGCTCCACTTAATACTGTAAGTTTGTGTTCAAGAATAATCTGATAGTTTTGGATATCTATTATTTTCTCAGTAACAGCTCTTTTACTCTGAAAGGAGTGGAGACCTATCAGTTCTAGACTTGCTCCCTCAGGTTGGTCATACTTGTCATTCATTTTTCAGACACCAATCAAAATTCCATCAAGATTACATCAAATCAAGAATGAGGAGAAACTTAATATAATAGTGAACCGAGAAGCTGCCCATGAGAAGTAAGTCCAAGAATCGTACCTTATCTCAAACGGATCTCTTCTAAGAACTTGTCTGAATGACATGGCGATGACTGAGACTAAATCTACCTTTAAAGAAGGGCTGCGTTTCCATCAAAATGATATTAGTGTACTGTGTCTCAACGATAAGCAGGTTCATACTAGGCGATAGGTATCACTTGTCATCTGTCATTCTTTATATTTTTCAGAGAAGTGCAATCCGCCATGCAGATATCCAGTTCCTGGGATGAATTTCACTTGGTAAGTTTTAATCCATAGTTTTACCTTCTCCAATGTTATATTGCGCTCAGCTCCATCACCACAATTTAGAAATGCCAAGGGCAGTTCATTTTGGTCAGGATTGTGCCTAATGAAGTGCCATGCTCGTGATCACATTCAAAACATTATCTTTCATTTCAGGATGACAACAATCAAGATGCCGACCCAGTTCATCAACAACCCCTAGATGGCACTGTGGGCAACATGCACAACGCCCCTCAACACGGAGCAAGTCATATACAGAGTAATGTACATAGTCTGAGTAATGTACAGGACATGCCGATGTCCATGAACATGGAAGCGAGTTGTAGCAACTCGTTAGGGCCGGCCATGAAGAGGCAACGTTCGTACAGTGAAAGCCTCCATGTGTTTCCTTCACTGTTCCCACTGTCGGGGTCCCCGTCACCAACCAGAGTCGGGAAGGTGAGTTGCTCTCCACTTTGCTAAAACGAGACCATTTTGAGCCAGATCAACATGAATGCGTTCTAAACATTAAGAACTTGGCTTCAAGGTGTTGCTCTAGTTTCCAACCGAGGGCAGTCTTGAAGGATGTCCTGAGATCTCTGCTTGGCTTGTATACAGGTTACTGGGCTCCTTGAGTTGACTTCAGCTGAAAGGGTTGAGAATGTCTGCATCCGTTTATGTATATTTCTGTAGTTCTTCATTTACTTCTCTCTCAACTCCAGCAATGTTATTCACCCTCAATGCAACAGCCAGTGAGGAACTCAACCCTTACACCAAGTCCAAGTCCTAGTCCTACCAGAAAAACATTTGCTAGAAGTTTGAGTCCGATCGCCATGAAACCAAGTACTCTCGGCATGAAAAGAAAACGTGAGTATTCATGTGTCTGGCAACTGTCCTGCAGCAGCGGTAGACGCAGACAACCCACAGCTGCAATCAGTCCTTCACATCACATCTTGTTCGGCCAGCTGGCCTTGTCATGAGCATATTGTCTAAATAAGGTTGTGGAGCTGCTCCGCTGTACAAAGGGACCCAAGTCCAGTCCTTGTTTTATATGACATAACAGTTGGTACATGTGGCTTCTTCTGAATGCTACTTCATTGCTGTTCATAGAATCACCTTATATCATGGACATAGAATAACGTTCCTATTATTTTTCCAGTAGATTGTGATAATGATGGCTTCAGTAGTTACATGAGCCCGCCAAAGAGATTCAGTACTGGAGCAAGCACTCCAGACAGGCAGAGTGCACCACATCCCCTCACACACAGGTAGGTCACTGACTCTTGGGATGAAATGGTCCAACAGCGTTGGGAACAACGTTGCATCAAACACAGGGGTGAGTGCCAGGTGGGGGGTCAATTCCATGACATCAGACAGGGGAGAACTCGCGTCATATCATAATTGGCCAACCAGGTCAAATCACCACGGTCATGAAACATTGTGGTCGGCCTGGGAAACTTGTATTGAGAAACAGACAAGAGACCAAGTGTCTCTCTTGACCTTTTCTTCATGTGCTTGAATGCTGTTGATTTTCATTTCAGTATATCATCGAGTAGTTTAGAAGATAATAGCAGCCCAGAACAATTGGTGCCACGCGGGGCCACAACAACTTGCACAATCGGCAATATGCAGACTCATCGCTCACCGTGTTATACTTTCACACCAGTCTCGGTCACCGAGGGGAATGATAATGTCGTCATGACGGACTCAGAAACATCAGAGATCACAGATATAAGTGACAGTTCTATGTCACATATGCAGATGTCGCCAGTCAGGCACGGGCATACGTGATAAATGGATGAAATATTGCATGATAATTTAAAAGAATTTAACCTCTGTTGCCTGAGAATATGACTTTATGGGTGATATGACCATCTTTGAGATAGTCAGACAGGAATTGGTCAGCGGCAAACCACAGGTGTCAAAAGAGGCTGAAAACAGGGCATGTGCTGTTGGCAGCGGCAGGGTATGTGTATTATTAGGGGTAGTGAGTGGTTCTAATGCAATCAGTTGTATGGTCAGTTGGTGTGATTTGTCGGCCGGTATTTTCTCCTTTTGTTGGTTCAAAATGAGAAATTCTTGTCCTTCGACGAGTGGAAGGAAATTGAGCTGGGCATTTAGAAGTATCCATCCTTGCACCTTGGGTGAGGTTGTTTCGGGTAGGACAATGTGGCTGTTAGTGTACATGTAGTCTAGTGCACAATGTCTTAACCAGATTGTCATCGTGTATAAATGTAGCTGGAGGTCAACAAAAGAAGTCTGATCAAGTAATCCAAACATTTTCATGCCCATTTTTTTCCGCGGTTACATGGCATTGCAACTTCGGTTACTTTAATTTCATATTTCATATTGACGTCATCACCTTTATAGAGTTGATGCCGTGTATGACTGATGTGTTGCTTGAGGTTTTGATGGCAAATCCATGCATGGGGAGAGCATGACGTGTGGTGTGACGTCACATGAAGAGCCTCCATGTAGATAATGACTGAGAGGAGTTGGTGGTAATCATCTTTTCCTTCCCTACTCAACGAGCACAAAACTTGAAGAATATAATTACCCAGACTGAAGTGCATTTTGATATTGTAGACACACCAAAACATATTTTGTATATATTTTTGCAGATTTGCATTTTACAAGTAGATGTTGTATGATTTATAGATATTAAGCCAGTTTTTCAGTGTGTGACATAATTTTACCCGAAAATCCAAGTATTGGTGTGAAGTCATGACTTTGTGACAAACTTGTAAGATCTGAATAATATACCTACCTGTTCACCACTTCCCTGTGAGGAAAGTCGCCCTTCAAATCTGAGTTAGTGGTTTCACTAAAAACAGTTTGATTTTGGTAAAGAATCAAATTTTGAGAATTTTTCATTGACTTGTCCATGTTTATGCTTGGTTGAATATTTTGTTTAAACCTTTGTTGATATTTCTGTAGTTTACAATGAAGACGATATATCAATAGACATATGGGCAATTGTGTACGAAGCAAGTTTTCTTGTCGTAAGATTGTAGTGTAAGGTCAACAGTACATTATCACTCTGAACGTGATTTAGTTCAAGAGAAATACATGTATCGTAACTTGAGTGGAACTATCCTGTGATTGCAATGTTACAAATGTATGTAGGCTATTTGGTAACTCTTGTATAGGAAGTATCCGAGAGTAAGACACGTGTGAAGGACGCTGTCCTATAACCTTGAGGAAAAGTAACGAACTTCATGTATTTGCTATGACGTGTATTTTGACTTGCCCGTAGGCCTAATCCCTTTTTGCATAAGTATTTTGGTAAAACTCTTGTTGATCTCTTGTGCCATAAGTTTTCATATAGTGTGTTTACATGTATCTGTTGTGGCAATCTGGACTGGCTGTCAATTGTATCTTGATATGTCGTTGTGAGGTGACAAGATAAGATGAGGAAACGTTATTCTCCACAGGCTCTGGGTTAGTCGCTCAAACAAGTCACAATTCTAATATCTTCGAAGGGCTCTCAGCTCAGCCTTTTTGTTCAAAGTAAGTCGGGTCACTACTCTTTGTTCAGACTTTGGGACTCTCTCAGCAGTGTTACATTATCCTGGCATTTTCCTGCATGCAGAATCTTTAAAACCTAGAGACCTGGATCCAACACTATGCTGTATGGCAGTTGTGACAAAGCTAACCTGGGTGTGCAGGACTGGGGCAAGTTATGTTTGTGCCCTCGTCGTCCGATGTTGTAAGTGTAGATTCCAGTTGGAGTTATTTATATTGTGTACAGTTGTAAATAATGTCCATAAGTAATAAATATATATGAATTTACATCCTTTTTGTAGTTGTGTCCTTAGATGTGGTCAGATTGAGAATAAAACAGTATTCTAGTTGGTAATCAACAGGTGGTTGAAGTAAAGGAGAGCCCAGACCGACGATATCTTTCTTGCTTGTGGCAGATTACCAATTCATGTGAATTGGGAATTCTTTGGCCGAGATGGGTGCCTTGGATGCAGAAATGATTGTGACAATGCAACTTTTTACAGCCTTGGCACACCGGACATACTGCAACCTGTCTTCGTGTGACTGAAGTGGTTCCTAGCAGTCTGCAGGAATTGAACCGACAGAATGCGACCATCTCCACTAAAATGAGCCTGCCTGATGGCTGTGAGGCATGTCCTACATGAAGAGAAGGGCACAACCAATACCCTACTCCCGCCATACCCCAACTGGGCATCCACTGACGTCAGGGAGAAGGTAAAGACAAAGTTCTGCTGGGGCCGATGGTTGGGACTCTGCCTTGATCATGATGGTACCATCTTCCAGAAGGCAACAGGAAGTATGATCACAGAATCCTCATGAGAACTTGTATGTGAAGCCAGTTAAGAGACGTTGTGACTTCCTATGTTGCCTGTGTGCATATCATGGAAGTGGTGGGAAGTCACTACAGCTCCCAACTGATTTTACAGCAAGCATCAAAAATCAAACTGGGAGTAATTTTTTTTCAAAATGTAATGAAAATGCTTTAATTTCAACTAATTGAATGCCACACATTATGTACATGTACATGTACATGAACTTTTGAAAATAAATTGATACATGTAGCAATGGAACATTGAAGGTGAGTAAATGCTTTTACTTATATAAATATCAACATCACTGTTGTATACACTGATGTCACACTGACACGTTCACTGTACAGTGACAACGTTTGTTTCTGATTTCTGTGGCACTCACAGCAGAAACTATTCAACCAATTGCTGTGGCCTTCTCCGGCACTGGTGCAGACCAAGGAAAGGATACTTTAACCCTTGATTTCGTGAGGGTGGCTGTCATTAAAGTCTAGAATACCGCCGGCATGCATGAATCAGGGATATAAGGTTGGTACATGTATTCAATGTCAGATGATCAATTCATTCTTTGTTCCACACATTTCATATGTAGTTTGAGAATCTTCGTTTGAAAGCAATACAGTTCACAACAGATTTTTAGAAACATTGTCCCGCTTGACTTTAGACTGGCAGACACTTCAAACAGAACCATTTGCCATTGGTTTGATCCTGTGTGAAGCTGATACACTGCCAATGATACCATGAATGACAGTTGTCACAACACATTGCCCTCGCGTTACACTCCTCCTGGCATTCCGCACATCGTAATATATCACCGTCAGTGCAAACACGTTTTGCGTCATCGAACTCAGTCCTTGCCTTTCGTTTGAGTTCTTGCTGCTGCTCCTGGACTGTGACGAACTCATCTGCGTTGATGATACTATCAATCGCGGACAGGACTTCCTCAGACATGGTATGACTTTTCGCACCTGAACTAGATGCAGCAGCAAGCTGCCGTTTCAAGTCATGCCCACTGAGCGCGTGTCTGGCGGTGACATGACTCGTCAGATCATGCTCAGAATCAAAGCTCACTAACGCCCCCTGACTCCAGCATGTCGTACAAGAGAACAGTTTAATGAAGTGGGCCTTACTCGTGTGTTTGAACAGTTCATCAGAAGATGAACAAGTGAATGGCGGATTCATTTTCTGCGCAATGCACATGCTACACAGCATATGGTCCTGCAAGATGACAATTTTCTGTTCATCAACTGTTTGAGCAAACTGAGCGAGAGCTTCGGCTGATATTGTCTCAAGTTCTGGGTGGATAGTCTCAGGGATAGTTTCAACACCATCGTACTCAACATTCTCTGCTGCCTCCGTATCTTCCTGATGCGCGGCATCATCCTCTTGCTCTGATTCTTCTACTTCTATGATTTCCTCCTTCGGTGTCAGATTTGTTGTCTGTCTCTTGGGGACCTTCCTAATGGCCTTCCGCCCCGATGACAGCTGCAATGAGAAGATAAAGGATTGAATGGGTGACAGCTGTTGAAAGTTCTAAACAAAGGAATTCATTCTAAGTTAAGACTTTACTGATGCCATTCAACATGACCATCTGCTAGAAAGCTAAAGACTAAGTTTACTACTTTTCTAAAAATGGTTGTCATTCCTTCAAAAGTGGTAAGAGAATCATTGGAGGATTGACCATTCATGCCCAACAATTCAGTAGACAGAATTTGACTGACTTACCTTCAGCTTGACACCTTTGGCTTCCTTGATCCGTTTGAGGCGACCCCTGATGCGTTTCAAGGACACTGTGCCATCTCCCATACTCATGATCTTCTTGGTGATCATGGTAGTCTTGCTCGAGTGTCCTGCAGTCAAGATCTGCTGGTCCCACATATCGCGCTGAGACTGGGACGGTCGCTTTGTAGGCTGGTATGCCTCTTCTTGGTGGTAGAAATCGTTACCACGGCATTTGAAGAGTTTCCACGTCGACATATCATCGCTGTACAAGACCAACTTCATTTTCCAGCCACACTGTAGATGTTTATGATTAATCTTCATCTTGCTCGCACTGAACTTTTCAATGATCTCCTTGGAGCGTAACCGATGGGTTTTCTTGTAATAGCGGTAGCAGGCAACACACATCAAATGTCCATCTACCTTGCCCCAGCTCTTTCTGCTGCCAGATTTCAAACCGCAGTGTGTGCAAGCTAGCATCTCCTCATCAGTGTAGAGCATCAGGCTGCAAGCTTGACAGTACTGCTCATCCTGGCCTTGGTTCACTTCATTCAGCAGTGCACCGCATTCTGTCCGGCAGGCAGATGTCACCCCGGAGCAGGAGACATATCTCGTCACTTGAATGGACCCCGGCTCCACCTCCTCTGTCAGTGTGTACGTCTCATCCGTCCGGTGCGTTATTCCCCAAGTATCATGTTTCTTGATCGAGACCGAAACTGCATTTGGAACAATACAGTCAACACACTTCTTGTTGTAATTGAGGCAATTCTTAGTGTCGAACTTAAAATTGTCAAAGAACCATCGTGTTTCCAAGCCAACAGCTAGTGTACCTGATTCAACCCATTCATTCCTTCCCTCTGCATCCTGAACCGATGCATTTTTTCTTGCCCATGCCATGCCTTCCGGACCATTCGCAAAAGCCTCTATCCTTGCCATTGCCTCCTCATCTTCTAGACCCTTAGCAGTACATGAGAACCCCTTAAACACAACTTTGCCATTTTTGAAACAAGCACGCAAGCGAATACTTGCTGGCTCAGCATAACGTAGCGTGTAGGGCTTTACTAACAAGTCCTTGAAACACGTCACACCCTCAAAGTCTAATGCTGTTTCAACGCCATGTTCTTTCTGCAACCAATCGTAAACTTCCAACCCACTGACGAAATCGTTCACTCTCCTCATTGCCTCCGCGTCTTCAAATCCAAGCTCTGTGCAGTCAAAGTCCTTTGTGACTGGACCTCCTTTACGAGGTTTCATCATTAACATCAGTTGATCTGGCTCACAGTATTTCAGTAGAGGATTTGCCGACAGAAATGAGCGCAGATTCTTTGGGACGGTCATGGTGCGGAAAAGTGCGTGCAAGCCCTGAACCCATGCCAGGCACTCTTCGCTGTTTAAGAACGCCTGGACTGTTTCCACGCTATCCTCTCCTTCACATGGGAACTGCCGTGTAAACTTGGCCTCTTTGTCAACATTCAGTTGGATATGGAGCTGCAGATTGTTATTTTTATCATCAAATTTACAGGAAGGCTCTTTCCCCAGGAATTCTAACACCACATATGGGGCGTCCATCGGATAGTTGGTAACTGGTTTCGGATACTTTTTCTTTGGTTTCTTCACTTTTTCTATCTTCTTTGGGGTCACATCATCAGGGCTCACATCGCTTATCGTTCTTTTCACCTCCTCTGGTGCAGGCTCGTGTGAGAGATTCACCTCTGTCGTCTGTGTCGGTTGTTTCTTCTCTTTCTTTGCAAACGACGCCATCTCCCTAATCCTGATTTGTTTCCCTTTTAAAGGCACCAAGTCCCTGATCTTGGTTGGTTTGATAACCAATTCCACACCATGTTCCTCACGCAACCATGTTAGTATTTCATTTCCCTTTACAAAGTTAATGACTTCCTTCATCCCATTCGGATCATTAAAGCCAAGTTCAGTACAACCAAAGCTTTTCTGTATTGTCTTCATCTTCTTTATTGAGATTGATATGACCAACTGATCTGGTGCGACAAACATCAGGATGGGATTCGATCTCAAGTGGCTTCTTAGCTGTTTAGGAACCATGATGACGCGATAGTTATCTGAAATTTCCCTCACCCATGTGAGACCAGCTTCACCATCAAAGAACTGCTCAGCCTCCGAAATGACCTGCTGCAAATCATCACTGCTTTCACAAGGGAACTCTTTCGTGATTGTGGCTCCTGGATACGCTTTCAACTCTGCTTGTACGACAAGCAATTTACTGGCAGATTCATAAAAGAGCTGCGGCTCTTTGGCTAGGAACATCATTACATTTGTAGATGCCTGTAGACTGATCTGTCTTTTCACATATGCACGCTTGCTGGCATTCTCAGCACTTGGAAGAGTAGCAGGACTTGCTACCGTCTCCATCAGGACGTTCATTCCACTGCCTGCATCCTCTGTATTCTTTGTCGCACCATTATCAACATCGGATGGAGCTGGCTCACCAGTTGGCTCACCAGCTGGTCCCGCTGAAGCAAACACGGCAGTAGCAGTCAAGGAATCCTTCCCCCATTTAACTTTCAGCTCTCGGCCATCGGGCAGGGTGACCTTGGCATGCGGATTGTCTTTCAGTAGGTTCATCAGCCGTGGCGACATACTGAGTATCTTCCCTGATGTGCTGGTGGAAAGCTGAGAAGCGAACTGCACAGAAGTTGGCAAACTTTCAGTACTCGTAGTCGCAGCTGGTAGACCTTTATTTTCCTGAGGGATGGTTACTTCGTCAGTTGATGTTGTAGCTAAATCTTGTGCTGTAATGGTTGCTGGTGCAGCGCTCTTTGACATTTTGATTATGTTGGGGCCTGTTCCAACCGTAGACACATGACCTGCATTATTCTCCATGGATGGCCGTGAGGTGTTGCTACTGGCAAGAGGCACATGTTGTTGGCCACTCAGTACCTCACTGTCCTCAGGAATATCAATATTTGGGATTTCTGTGGGCTGAATTGGCTCGGTCATTTGTTCTTCATCAATGATTTCTTCGCGTTGTTCTGCAGCAAGCACAGCGGGAACATTATCAGATCCGACATCTTGTTGGGGCAAGCCGACAGGAGCAACTGGAATAGCTGGGATCGGCAGCAAGACTGCCTGTCCGTTCTCATCAAGTTTATAAATACTGAAAGATCCACCAGATGGAACCTCAAAACTACTGAAATCTGTGCTGGCTTGCATCACAGACATGGTACCTGGGCGATGAGATTGTTCTGAATTCTGTTCCACTTCACCTGTTGATTCAGGACAGCTTGAGACAGGGTCTGCAGGCCTCGAAGCTGAGGATGCCCTCCTGGACCGTGAAAGAATGTTTGGCTTTCTGCCGGATGATGTGGAAGGTGCAGGTGATACTGTAGCAGGAGACGCACTTGTTGTTGTGTTCGTCTGTGCAACGACTCCTGTACTTGTCATGGTCACGATATTACTGGGGGTGACATCAGCCGAGACAATGGGCAATGCAGCAATCCCTGAATTTGATATGCTCTCGAGGTCCACGCCTGGGAGAGGGATGATTTTATTCCCACTTGGTGTCTTGACCAACAATGCCGGCACCATCGTCCTAGAAGATGAGGATGTCGTGGGTGTATTTGCATCTTTCTGAGTAGCAGAAATGATTGCAGAAGCAGATGTCACAGTAGTTGTTGGGGTAGACGGAGCTTTGGGCTTTGCTCTACCTCTGCTGCTTGTAACAGCAGAATCACTAATGTTGGGCGATAGTTCTGCTTGTGGCTCTTTTGTATGAGAAACTGAGTGCTCAGTTCTGCTGCGTTGCTTCTCAGTTGGCACAAGTGTCCGACCACTTCGAGTCTGGAGGCCAGGAGACACAGGGAGACTTGCAGTCTTGACTTTCTCAGCTTTATGCTGAACAACAGCGCCCGGTTTTGCCAGCGAAATTCCCTCCTTTGCAGCACTTCTACGGGTTCTGACCCCAGGTGCAACGACAGCAGACGTATTCACTGGTGTGTCCTTGTTTGCACTGCTTCGAGTTGTAACACTTGGGGTCATGGGTGTATCTGGTGGCTGCTCTGTCATCTCAGCCTCCTGTACTTCCATTGGAGCTGGTGTCTGTTCCTCGCTATCTGACCCAATAACAATTGGTTCCTTCTCTCGTGCCGTTTCAGCAGAAGACAAGCCATCACCCGCAGGACCTGGAGAAGCATACGTCACAAACGTCTGAACTGGAGCTGTCTTCTGTACAACAACACTAGGATCTTCTGTTGATGTCAAGGTTGTCAGAACCAACGTCTGACCCTGACCTCTTCCCGGGTCATACATTGCCATCATTTGTGGTTGGGCAATCTGCGTAAGAGTCATTGGCATGACACCCGAGGGCAGAGAAACTCCAACAGTACGAGAAAATGAGGTCAGAGTGACTGGCAAAACTCCTGCAGGATGAGAAGTTGGTGTTACTGCAATGCCTGTCATGCCTGCCAGCTGAGTGTTCTGCTGTACCACAACAGGTGCAGTCCCAGCAGATTGAGTTGCTTGCATCACTGGATTAGCCGCAGCCGGTCCTGTAATTGGTGTACCCGCCACTGGTGCAGCCACAGCAGATGGAGGGACTTGTATTGGCATCACTGAATTAACCGCAGCCAGTCTCGTAATTGGTGTCAGTGCCACTGTACTGGCCACAGCTGGTCGTGTAACAGATGTCTGCGCCACTGGTGCTGCCACAGCAGGTTGAGTGACTTGTATCGGCGTCACTCTATCAGCTGCAGCCGGTTGTGTCACTGTTGTCAGCACTACCGGTGCAGCTACAGCAGATTGGCTGACTTGTGTCGGTGTTGTCACTGTGGTAGCTGAAACTGGTTGCATAACTGGTGCTGCTACAGCAGGTGGAGTGACCGGCGGTGATGTCACAGATCTGACTGGTTCTACTATCTGCTGCCACGGTACAACAGGCGTGACTCCTCCACTGACCTGAGCCTCCTCACCAGCATCTGTGCTCTTGTTCTTCTCCGTTGCCGTAGTAACTGCTGGTTTCTTTTTCTGCTCCCTGCGTTCTTTCATCCTCTGTTTTTGCTTGATATGGTCCTTCAACCTTTGTTTGAAAGATGACAGGCCATACTCAGATTCACTAGGTGTGGATGGAGATTTTTCTGGAGGCGTTTCAATATTTGAATCCGCAACAACTGTTTCAGCAACATCATCTTTCTTGTTATCATCTGGAGATGGTTCTTTGCCTTTTGCAGCATTCTTTTGGTACGGCTTCCATTTTCTTAATTTTTTTGTTGCAGCTCTGAGTCGGAGTGCGCTTGATCCAATAGGTGCAGTGACAACAGCAGGGCTGGCTACATGTGCTTCAGTCATCACAATGAAGGTCTCCACAGGATCCGTGGCATCGACTGGCTTCTTGATCTTGGAAAACCTTTTCAGTTTCTCTTCTCCGATGATGTTGCCTATCTTGACTTGGCCAGAGCTGAGCCAATTGATCACACAGAAACGCAAGTACCGCGCATGACTAGACAGGTCAGGCATGAGGTGGGTTATTCTGCATCTGAGAGAAGCACATTCGTTATCTGATCGCTTCGTGTTCGTCAATGTCTGGAATTCAGTTGGGAAGAATATGGCAAGCGCAACGCCGAGGATGACAGCAGGGCCACCGAGGACTGTGCAAGACTGCTTGGGGTAAACTGAACAGTTGTAACTGCATGTATGAGTCTTCTTATTGTCGGGGTAATGTGCATAACTAATGTTCAGAGCCACATTGTACATTGCAGTGCCGTGGAGAAATCCTAAAAGAAACTGTTTTAAACTCTGCGCCATGCCAAATGGAGCCTCTAAACCTAGCGTGTCCACGTATAAGGCATCGGCGGAGGATTCACCAAGAGTCATAACACAGAATGTGTAATGGTTACCGCCGTCGGAATCATAACCTGCAATATTAACTGTGGGCTTGACATTGTCATTACTTGCAGTTTGCTGCACATGTAATATGAAGATGAATTTGGTGAAACATTTAGCTCGTGCCTCCTTACCATGACGGCCTGGGTCTGTTAACATTGCATTTAGATAACCAACAAAGTAATCTTCATGTTGCCTATTGAGAACATCGATGAATTTCATGACGACTGTATCGACGTAGGAACGGTTACAACACATACTGGCGAGGTCTTCCACGGTGGCTTGGACCGAGCCAACCAGTGGCATGACTTTATTGAACGGATGGTCTGAGAGGAAGTCTCTAAATGCCACCATTCTCATTTCAGGAATGTTCTCTGCTGACTCATATCGCCCCAACAATGCCAAGTCATCAAACCAGCTGGCCTCAGCCTGCACCATCATCTTTGTTTTCTTCATCATATGGCAATACACAAACTTGCCAACACCTTCCAAGTTGAACAAACCATACGGCAGAAAGACACTACAAGAAGGCGAGGCCCGTAACTTCTCCAGCATTTTTTCACACTCTTTTTCTGGCGGCATGATACTTGATTTGGTCGCATCGGCAAATGAACTACTTTCAGGGGCGACACAGATACTGTACTGCAGCTTTACAATGCTCGGTAGTGTGACGCCTAGAAAGTCACTCCGTTTGACCAGGTAGGGCTTCCGCTTGCAGATTTCTTCGATGGTGATAGCTGCTCCCCGGGAGGCGCTCGATGCCCTCGGTGGGCGGTAGGCCTTGTCGTAAGTATGGGAGTCATCATCAGAGGAGGATGATGAATAGTCATCCATCTTGCCTGGATTGTACTCGGACAGGATGTCTGAAAGACAAACAAGAGCTGTGTGAGCAGATCTAAACTTAGCGTCAACTTAATGTCAACTACAGAACATTAGTCAACATGACAACAACTGATATTGGCCGTCTGCTCACGTTGGTCCTGATGCCACTTGAGCATGAGTATTAAAGACTGTAATCTGTTGTATCTAATTTCTCTCAGAGAAAATTATTTTACTGATTATATGTCATCAAACTCCTGATGGCTATTTAACTGGCAGTGGCAGGGTGGGCTTGACACATTTATATGCCCTGCACTTCAACTTGCTGAAACTTTTCTCAACATGAAAATGTGTTTACCTGTGAAAGTGTTCTTACTTTAGAAACCACAGTAAAGTCCGCAGGATAATACTCCTTCAACTCAAGTCACCAGGCATTACAAGTGGCTGTAAAAAAAAACGAAAACATGTCAAGCCACTATTTTTTGGATTTACATTGTGCCTGTGACCAGACCATAGACAATTTGTCTCCAGACCAAGATAAAAATTGACACCGACAGGTTGCCTGTTGACTTGTTTGCCCTTCCAACTGCACAACTCGATATACATTCCCCATGGGGCGGGGCCTTTAGCCGGCTCTTGGCCGTGGGCAGGCCTGTGAGCGCCACATCAAACCAGCACTCACGGCACCAGCAGTAAACAGAAGACAAAACTGCACCCGTCTTGGAATGGGCCAAATTGAATGGCGATTTGAGCAATTTTTCATGATCCTAGGCCTACAGTCCTTCTTGGGCATCCCCATTGACATATCTCAAACCTCCTCGAGGCACCTTCAACCTTAGCAGAATGCGAATGGCCATTCACCACGAGCATTCATATATATATGCAAGTTGGCTTGCAATAAGGCAATGCACTGTGTCTGCGACTGTTCTCTTCCTTTTATTCATGATATTGCTTGGAAAATTGTAAAATAATCTGTTTTTGCAAAATTCTGGCTAATTCTACGACAAACAACTAGTAAACTGTGATTTTCCTTACGCCTTATGATTCATACATTTCATTGATAGATACTTTATATCGAATTTCTTATTGTAATATTGTGTTTTTCATGATTATTTCGCCAAATTTTGAGTAGACGAAATCGTCAAAATGGCGGTTCTTCACTGAATGACGCCACAGCGCCAACACGCCTCGCCGGACCAGGTTGCAATCACATGATCGCCTTGCCGCCCCAAATTCCAAGAAATTTGTAAAACTTTATCCAGCCAAAATATGAAAGTTTGCCTCTAAAAAAAATTTTGAAATGCTTAAAAACTAATATTTCAATTTCAAGAATTTACAAATTTGAGCAACATTGTGATTTTTGAAACATTTTTTATTGCACTATTTGCGCAAGGTTACATGATTCACGGCAGGCGACAAGAGTGAATCGGTTATATGGAACTACACGTTCGCTTCTCCGGCTGATATTCGACTCACATTTTAGAACTACCGGTCAAACGCAGTCAAACGAACGAATCAGCGCGTAGCCTTGGAGGGTGGCGTATCCTATGACGCAACCATTGGTGCATCGTCAGCTAAGCCTAATTAGAGGCAATTAGTGCATTTTTTTGCATAAGCAGACAACTAATATGAACATTCTATTCATTTTAAAGAGACATTTTACAAAAAAGTTTGAGTTTCACTAAATAAATTTTGTCGCATGACGCGATTCATCTCCTTTACCTGCACGGTGTTTGGAGGCAAAGTCAATATGGTCACTTTGCAAGGAAATTGAAATTGCTACAGGTGGCGCCACGTCGTAACATGATCTAAAAATAGAAACAGGTGTAACAGTAGATTTGTTCACTTGGTAATTTAATCCTTGTTGGTGGCTATTTTGTTTTGATTGAAAAGAACTATAAACAATTTTTCGGCCCAGAGGGAGGGGGACAGGGGGAGTACCCCCTCAAGCACTCCCAAAAAATGTGTTTTTCATGCATATTTTGGACGCAAATTTTGCAAAAAGTAGGGTTGTGCTCCCCAGCCCCCCCCCGGCCAAATTTTAATACGGCCCTGATATACAAAGTTTCTGAGACGGTACTTATCAAGCAGCGTTCGTGCTGCCATTGAGAGGGACGATCGTCGTTGGCACATCCGAAATGCCATCATCCCAGCTCTTGAAGGTCTTGACGTCTCCTGATCTAGTTTACAGTACTGACTCTGTCATGTCTCTCACAGGGACGACTTGCGCAAAATTATTGTCTAATATTGATTTCGGGACCGTGCCAGTTCCTGCAAATTTGATTATTCACGCTAAAACAACTCTACATTCCATTACAGCATCAAAGAGAGCGCGATTCCAAGATATCATGGAACCGGTTGCATAACACAATCAGAAAGAGAGTCAGAAATTGACGAATTAATTTGTGGTTGTGGTGTTTCTCGGAGGCTATTGTTCAGTTAATTAGCAACCAATCAGTGATTATTACCTAATCAGTGTTGTTTACAGATGTCCCTGGTGTATGAAATTGATTGAGTGATTGGGCTTTATCATTGCATCACGGGAGTTAGTGCGTGGGTTGGCGAAGTCTCAGCTTGTTATAGTTGCCATTCAGGAGGAAACTGATTCCTAGACACTCGACATGGTGGTCGGCTTCATTCACTGTTCAAAGATCACTGATGACTGCAATAGATGGTTGATTCACTGAGTCAGTATATTTGCCCAATTTGTTCGTTTTAGAATGACCATTGCGGGGAAAAACGAGATCCAGGGGGTCATGTTGGTTGGTGTTATACGACAGGGGGCATCCTGGACTTATGGGATCAGGACGATAATGTACCTTTTCCCCTCCACCCGCGGGACGCATCAATAACCCCGTGTAGAGCTCGTTAGGGTGACTGCATCCATCAGAGGTTGTTTTTCAGTGTCTGCATGTGACCTGCGGACGTACAGTGCTGAAACATGAACCATGATGATAGTTGAAAACGTCAAATCGGAAATGCGTCTATTTCAAGATCTGTTTAGGGAAAAGGGATTATCAAAAATAGCCTTGGAGGTAGTATTACAGATCCTCCTTTAGATATGTGTGCTTTGAGGAGGCCCTTGGGTACCAGCTCTCAGCCAAGGAGGCGGGCGCTCGGTATTAAATCGAAAGACCACAGTGCGATTAGATATCAGGGGTTCAAATGGCGAGGTATGTTCGGAGAAGGATATTGTGGGTAACAAATACGAAGGATGAGAGAATATTATTGGACTTGAATGAATCAAGGGTATTAACAATTGAAATGTTTTGTTCGGGGAATTTGATCAAAGGAAGATGGTAATATTAGGTTCTGTTTCATCAATGGGAGAGAGGTTTCGATATCAAGCCTCCCGGCTTTGGGGAAACACCCTTCCCCTATTCTCTGCATGATCCTCTTTATACAAACCGGTGGAGTAACTGCTATCATGCAATTACCTGTGAGGAAAGGGAGCACGTTGCTCACACGGAGTGGAGATATTGGTACCATGTTATCTGGACCAAATCAAAACTTTGATAAGTGTTAATGCACAAGCTCGTCGAGCCTACATTTTATTTCCATAAAATTGTTATACTGTATATTTCTCTAAGACTTTCAAAACAACCTCATTGATATCAAACGTCCGCAAACTAAAGGTCATTGTGATTATGGCCGCCAAGGCACAGAAATTATCACAGTCGGTAGAGTGCAATACACTACCATCAACTGAAATTCAAGATCATTGACATAAGTCTATAATATTTATCAAACAAGCTCCGCCCAAATCCTATCTTTGAATGAAAAGATGCATGGGTGGAGGTGACATTAAGACACGTATATGAAAGGCCCAGGTCTCTCTGTTTATTATGTATTGATCCGCCAGGCCAGTAATCACGGAGTCCGATCAAAGACAATACATGTACATTATTTTATTCGTACGCGATATCGCTCATGCGGAACTAATTTTGGTTGTCGTACTCGCAGTTAATCTGGCTTATGGAATGGGTGACGGGTGATTACATAACACACTGTTACCCCTGCTGCCTGCCTGAACAACTGCAAAAGTAATCACCACCATTAGTTTTGCATGAGCGAAATCACGTACGAATGAAATGATTGTCTTTGATCGGAGTCCGTGGTAATTTAAATGTAGAATATCACAAGCTTGGCATGCAGGTGTGAGGTCCGACAGGAATAGAACATGGGCACCATAGATATTCTCAAATTCAAATAATTAATGTAGATGTAAAAGTGGCCTTTGAGTTCTCTTGTTTATTCAATAGAATGACCACTCAGTCATAATTCAAAGTAACAAAAAGGTTGTAAAAATCAATTTATTGAAATGTCAAAACCGATAGGCTTGATGGCGGATTGAACCCACTCCATTTCAGTTCCAAGTTTATCGCATTGATGTCTTTGATAATATTGACCATCATTTAGATTGTAGGTGTCGCACGCCCACATCGAAGGTTTCTTATCCTCTTGAACAGAGGGTAAACACAAACATCTAGCATTTACACTTTAATCTTGGATCAAAATGTCCACTTCAGAAATTTGACCGTCCGCATGCGCCAACGTCACACGTGACCATCCTTGCCACACTTGCTGACATTTAAAGGACGTTTCGACACACATTTGATTGTAAATGATCCTTTAGTTTACCTTGATCGCAGTCTAAAAATATGACCGGTTTTATTTCCAATATCGGTTAACATGTGCGGACGGCACTTGTGGGTGTTACAGTCATATTTCATTTCATTTGAATTCTCAACTTACTGAGAAGAAAATAACAATGATATTGATTGAAATTTGTCTTCAAGGTTGACGTCTAAAAAAAATAAAATATAAAGAAATAATATACAATGTACAATACAATTTTTCTGTAAATGCCTTATGTGAGGATTTGGGGGCGGGTATGGGAGCCAATTGTGAGGAGTGTGATACACATTGATGCTTTTGCATTAGCCTTTGCAACCTTTCATTAGCCAATCTCGTTAAGGAACGTCACGTATTCAAAGTGCAAGGTAGATAACATCATTTGAACGAAATGCTCCTTCTTCATGCTGCTCAATCTGTGCCATCCTTTGTGTTCAAGCTGACAGTGAAGGCCATTTACCCGGATCAGGTGCTGCATCAGGAACTATTGTCTCTGAAGCTGCCATCAGGACAATTGGATTGGATTGTGTGATGGACCCATGTTAGTGTGAGTCACTGGGACAAGATGAGAGACTGATTAAACCTTTGAACCCGCCCTTTGAAATGATCCAACGCATCCTGGCTGATGACCGAACTGATCGTCGAATAGATTAGTGGTCTTAACATGGCATTCTGGTTGTGACTTTGTCCTCAAAAGATAAACTTGGGATGAATAATAATTATCATCGAACTCGACGGAATCCCTCTCCGCGAATTGCTGCAATCATAGAATGATATTCACAGGGTGGAAGTTAGCTCATACATGTATATATCTTCTCTTATCATTTATCAGACAATCCAGCCTTCCCTCGTGTCAAGTGCAGATGTGTCACCCGGACATTTCCTTACAAAGTACTCTGCCATATTACTCCTCATTTCAGTCGATGGCATGTTACTCAAGTATGCAGGGTCCACGGTTTCAGATCCCATTGCGGCGATCCGACTGACTGGTGTCACGTGAGCAGCACGATGGACACATACACCGGGCCATAAACAAGCCCAATACCTGACCACAGTCGCTAGAGCTTAGTGCCACCAATCGTCCGAGCGAGCCCTCGTTAAACGCTGTTGGGACCAGCAAATCACAGAAATCAACGATAAATGTCTCTTGGGTGCAAGGTCGCCGGCCCGGGGAGACCACCACGCGGCGATCAGGCGTCGCGTGACAAGTGATCGCGGACACAACGGACCATAAACTAACCCGCTAATTGACAACGGTCGCCAGCAATTGACAATGCCTCCCGTGAGTCATGCCATGATGTATAACACCAGCTATTGACGCGATTATTTAGTTAATCTCGATAATCCGGTGCGTGTCAATAAAACAGGACGGCATCATTATCTAAGTTTATTCAGGAATCTTGGAATTAGTGACGCTATTTATGTGAAATTAAGTTACGCGGAAGTGACACAGTGTTCGATTCTGCGCGTCTTGCAACTCGATCATAAACAGAGCTAAGACGAGGGAAAAACGATTGGGCCTTTCTTCAAATCAAATTTTTCTCAGTGGTTTTGGGGGTCTTGAGACCATACCCTTCAAACTTTGGGGTGTCCCTCGATTTTCGCCTCTAATCCAAGATGGCCGTCAAAATTCAAAATGGCTGCCACAAAGCTTACAATTGACATTCTGAAAGTACTTTGCCCTTATAACCATATGGTCCGATTAGGCTCGGCAGGAAGTTTCCCTAAGCCATACGCCAGCCAGATTAACCTATTATGGACGGCTCACCATATTATTCCCTTGAAATAATAAATTGTTTCTCGCCAACCAACTTCTGTCTTCAGAGTTGAAACTCTTCCGGCCTTTGATCACTTGCTTTAACAGAAAATTCAAACGATCGTAGCTTTCATGTGTGTTGTCGAACTGACGGCCTTTGGATATATGTTGATTTTTTGTTATGACTAAGGTGTGTGCTGCCGGTGACAGCTCCAATTCCCAGCATTATGGCTTCTGTACAAAATCATCGAACACGCGGCCGCGATGTCTGCAAATGACACTCTACATATTTTTAAAAGAATGTGCTAACGCTTCATTTGTTTCGATCAAAAACTTATCAATGAAATCAACGTCGGTGTCAAATCTAGCTGCATCCTCTGATGTGATATCCACTGACGTTCTACAATCCCGCTCAAACGCCAATCGAAAGCCAAATTATGTTTGTCAAGTATGCGCATGCTGCGTTATTCCACTGACCTTCCTACACACCAGGAGATGAGACACTTTTACCACAGGTGACTCTTGTGGTAAACAGCTGACTTAGGCGAAAATATCAATTTGACAAAAAATGACTTGGACATGTATTTCATGAGGGTGACGATACCTTGATTTAGGTTCTTGCACTGATACTATGAGTGTCCATGTCCGGACTGTTCGATTTCGATTTCACACCACGTATCTGATATTCGCGCCAATTTACTGACAACTGGTGAAATTGATTTTTTTTTCAATTTGTTGGCGTGTCCTGTCTCAAGCGATCGATGAAAACAGCAAACCGAATCGTGCCAATTTGTTATACTGTCTTTTCTGAGCTAAAGGGCAAGGAGTGATAAATCGTGACCAAAAGTACTCGCCCCAGGCTGTCATTAAATCACTTTTTTCAGTAGACCTCAATGATACAATTTTCAATTTGGACTCAACCTCATGGATGCCGTGCCAATCAATTCATTTGTACTTGGACAATTCAAGTCACGCGCTGAGGGCCAGGTCAAGATTTGAAGAATCCTCCCAATGCTGTTGGGTTTTTTTTTGTCACGTACCTCTCCGAATGGGTCAGATGAGACATCTCGCTCTCTCCACCGCGAAGTCCGCATCAATTCACTTGGCGAATAACACTGCTAAACTGTGCAATAATCAGGCTCAGTAAAGAAAATATATCGATAACTGTGAGTAAATATTTAAGGCGTGCACAATTCGAATAATCATGTCGGTTTCTTTGATATTTTCATGGTTGTTAATTGAACCCGTGCCTATTGCAACAGTTACAAGAAGGGGTCATTAGCTTATGACGGCAGTCAGCGATATTTCCTGGAATGATATAAACGAGTTCAAGCCAAGGACACCATTTTATTCTATTGCTGAAGAAAGGAATCTTTCGATAGCTCTATGGTATTTACTTTGAGGTGAAACGGGCCCCCTTGTCGAGCAAGGTATCTTCACATAATCCCCAACTGGGGTTTACAGATTCAAAGCCACGGGTTCCCAGTGGTTTGAACTAAAAACGGAACTATGTACTCCTAAATCTAATTCATGGGGTGAAAAATGTTGTTTATTGGCGCTCATATTCAATCAAAACTTGGCTCCATATCACGATTCCCCACAATCAGACCGAGTCTCCAGTTTCTCCTCTCGGCTCAATCAATGCGACAACATAATTAAGACATGGTGTTTTATTGATGATATTTCAAAATGAGCGCTTGAGAGAACCAGCCTGTTTTAAGTCAATACTGTTTATTGATGCGGCTGGTTTGTACACGATGAGACTCTTATGTGATGACATGGAAATCTTCCGCAATATTCCTTGGTTCGATACGTGTTCTGCGCCCGCTGAGCGAGAGGGAGTTGTAGAAGGTAACATAATTGCGCTCCTTGAAAGAGCTTATGAAGGTAACTTTCTTATTTTAGTGCTTTTTCACCATTTCGAAGAAGAAAAAATCACTTTACGAGGACTGCAGGCAGTATCGGCATATTTTTACATGATCTACACTCGTAGCTCATAATTATTATTGCGGATCGCTTTTCAGAGTGAATGAGAAAACAGATAGAAAACTGCTGGCAGGGTTTTTGCTTCACTTGATTTATTTGACAGTAAAAGTCACGGCGAGAGTTCCACTGAAGCAGCTGAGCCTCGCTTTGTTTTTGACTCGCTTGGCTGACTGAGTGTTATGTATTGATAGGTCACGATCTCGCCATGATATTCCGTGGACAATTCGCGTCCGATCAAAACTATGATTAAATATTGTTGACCGAGTCAGTTCGTCAATAGTCACAGCTGCGCCGAGTTGTGAACGGAATTCTTTATTAGCCGGGATTTTCGAATTCCATCCCAGCTCCCTGACTACATCTCATCAAAGCTGGCGGGATATGGTACAGAGAATGACACGCCTTCTAGTTATTTGTCAGCACAGTTTGGCATAAACCAGCATTTCGTTCGCATCAACCTGATATCCCGTAGTTCTATCCTCCGCATACGATGCAGAAGAACTCCACAAATGTCACCCACGAGGCCGATATCTTATATATACAATGGCGAGAACGCCGCTCTTGTATAATCTTGAAATCAAAAATCCCCTGGGTGGGTGCGTGCCTGGTCGTAATGTCCTCTCCATGAAAGATAGATGCAAGATAAAACGAACACATTCAAATTTAATACCAGTAAATTCTTGTAATGACATATATATGTATGTGAAAATACATGTATTTTATACGTGATAAAAAAACTATTCAGAGAGTATAAAATCAGGAATATGTTATGCATTTGATACCCCTCCGTCAAAGCAGTAATGCTCCACCACGGTGGTCATCTAAACACAAGATGATTTCATTCGTACGTAAAATTGTTCGTGCGTTACTTATCGCGCTTGTCGCATTTGCAGTTGATCAATGTAATGGAAGGGGTGACGGGCGATTACATGATACTAGTAAGCTGTCACCCCTTCTCGGTCCTTTCCTGAACAACCGCACAAGTAGTCAACACAATTAGTTATGCATGAGAGTAAATCGCTGACGAAATAACATTTTTAGGTTTGTATCATCACCGTGTCTAGGTATCGCTTTCTTTCTCATGAAGTTTCGATTTGATTTCACCTCATCTCGAACAAATCAGTGACGCCTAGTCTAATCCTCAGAATCTTTTCTTCACATTTGGATAGCAGCTGCGCTGGTACTGGCCTTTCAAAACATTCGATCAGCCAACACAAAGAAACAGATCTCCAACTAATTCAGCCAGACCAAGTGTAGATATTTCATCAGCGGTTACTTTGAATGGTGTTCTGCCACTTGATTGATTCTAAAATCGTACATTGATCATGTTGATTCAGAAAGGGATGTTGAATGGTACACTCACTGAATTCAAGCGTTCTTTTGAATAACCACACCTGCGTGTTGCCTAAATTTAAGCTAAAGGAATTGATACTGAACTCGAGGAATTGTTTGTCTCACCAATGGTGATGATGGAGCTAAAATGTCCGTAGGCCAAAACTGAGGCGGCGAAATGACACCGAGTGTTGTTCCAGCGAGAATCCCAAGAACTAGACCCTCTTTGGCCCAAGTGATGTTAGTATAAAGGAATCGACAAGGACTCTTTTTTCAGTTTTTGCCCAATTGCTTTCAACGCAATTTGCAATATCTGCTGTTGTTGAAAGCTTCTCGGTCGTTTTTCGACCAGAACGAAGAGATGAATAATCGCTTCATTGGATAAGATTAAAGGCAGCCGAGAGCGTATTTAAAAACTAAAGAAGCTAAAAGATAAGAAATCAACAGAAGATATTGAAATAACATCGATCTCAACTTGTGCAATTCACCATCCCAGCTGATACGATCGCCTCCAATAGTATATTGCACGAGTTCTGATTGAGATAAGATCAATGCAGGCATCCAAGTTGTCAAGTCTTGACTAAAGTGGTGGGATTCTAATTACACACAAGTGACAACTCCGGGACTTATCTTTTCACCGATCTAGTATGTCTATATTCATCTATCTCACGCAAATCTTTGGTTTCTTCGCTCCAAAAAGAGTCAAGGATGACATGAATGATGTGGATGGAATTCAATTAACAGTTTCAGCATTCTTTTATATCGTCTGCAACTGAAGTACAAGATAGAAATGAATAAATCTTTATCATCGCTGTGTTTTTAATATCTGAACTCATAAACTAGGATTGTAACGAAAAACCCTCGATATATTCTGGCTTTGAAAACTCGTGCTGAGTCCTCGTTTTTTTTTCTAGATATCAAATTGTAATCGATATTAACCGAGTTGGAAAACATACGGGTTGGTTCGGTCACATCAGGGAGGTTTTCAAATCCTCCGAAACGCCACAGCGAATGCCTATCCTATTGTTTGAAGGCTCCTGATGATGATATCGAACAATGGGAAAGGCATTCGCATAGGCCTTTCTGAGGGATTGCAAAAAGTAACTAATATCAGCCGCCCCGAATGACCCAGGCCACCTGCGCGATAATTGAGGAAGCACTGGTCGCCTCATGATACCATTCAAGTTATTGAGGTCAAACCCAACCTTAGTTGAGTCTGTGTTAGTGCAAGTTTGGCGGTGGATAAGGGACTTCTCATCTTCAACTGGAGGCGAGGTTGACAGAGCCGGGCAATGCAATGAAGAATACAGTGTCCAGTATTGATGAGTCATCGCGTGTCTATCCCGCTCTCCATGGACTCTACACGTCTCCTAATGGACCAGTAATGACTCTCTCAAAGACAAGCAGGGTGCGATGACAGCGATTGTGACCCTTCTAATGAACTTGGCTTTTGGTGTGCAGCTGTTTCGCTTGGAGGAAGAGAAATGAAAGACTTGTACTACTGGATATAATCACAAAGGTAGGGATCATTACTGATGGTCTGTAACATGTTCTAAGGAGCTATCATTATCACCCACGCTGCCACGTCACTGCTTCAGAACCTGGACATTCGCCACTTTTCTCGGGTAGAAATTTAGACTTCCGATTGGGTATTGACCAATCAGCAGCCCTCTACTCAGTAATGACCTTGCTTTCCGTGCCGAAAGAGCATGATGGAGTGCCTCCGATTGGTCAATACTGACCTGAGGCCAAAGTCAGTTGCTGTGCTTAGAAAGTTGCGAATCGAATCCCAAGAGATATTGGTAAATTTTCCTAACCCGGTGATTTGATGCATTTCGATTCATGCGAAATCAAAGAAACACCAAAACGACAAATGCCAAGGAACTGAATTCAGATTCAGCATTCCAGACACAATGATTGATGTTCTTACTCCTGGGTCGCGTGCTCAAGGTCAGGCTGAATAATTCAGGCTTTGCTATTGAAGTCCCCGTGGGGTAGTTCTCAATCAGCCTTGCAAATGACTGGGCATTCGATTTGCTGCTGAGAACAGAACTGAACATTGTAGGGACCGGGTTTATCATTGGGTTTTATCCAAGACATTGATGAGTATTCTGTGAAATATAATTCCCTAACTCGAACTCATTCTGCTCTGAAGATAGTTCACCTACGTATTATGAACTGCAAATGAAACCAGGCTCCGTAGAGCCAGGTCCTCCTATTCAATTGCTGTAGTGGTATGACCTCACTGGTCGGTACACATGGTGCAACCGGATATTTGACATGGACTCGTGGAGGCCTTTGTTCAGCACACCTGTATAGGTATCTGAGGGACGCAGACAATGACAGATTACACCCTTCATGAGGCATGACGGGGGATGACGGTGTTATCTGTCATTGTTTGCAATCCTCACACACCCATGTAAATAAGCTGCACAAAGGCCTGGAAGAGTCCATATGTCAAATTTCCGGTCGCACGGCATGATCTAGTCTTTTGTGCTTTTTTATTGCGTGGTAATTCCCTCACAACGATGAACACTTAAAAAAAAGAAACCCTACATCCGCCTATATCGTATTCACGAACCCAGGAGTGGCAACATTGACTGGGAAAGTGACAGTGAGTGGCAGTTTGATGAGGAGAAGCCTTTACTTTCTCTCTGTCAACCAGACAAAAGGTTACCTTTCAACATGGTTACAAAACTTCAGTGGCTGATTTCCCACCACGTAACCTTTGTAGTGGCTGTCTACGTCTGTCTATTTATGACATCAAAATGTCATGTATGCACATCAGGGGACACCCAGAGATTATAACGGAACGTGATCTAACGCAGCAACACCTTGAAATAACTTTGTAATACTTGGGGATTAGGTCAGATTCGCGTTCTCTTTATAGAACTGTTACTCTGTGTAGACGAACACGATGCTAAAAATGACTCGATTGTGACATTCATGACAGTCTGTCCGCTAAGCCTACACAGAAGGTAAGCTGTGATGACAAAGCGAAATGATAAACTAGAAGCAAGCCCCTTTTCAATTCTTGATACATCTTCCTCAATCAGGCCTACCACTTATTGAACAGAGGAATGAATTTATTACAAAAACGAGAGCTCATCATGCTGATCAACCGTCGTTGTGAAAGGAGGAGACTTTAGGACTGATATTCACCGCCAATAAGGCGGCATGGTGCTCATGAGCCTGCACAACCCATTTCGTCATCGTCTGACGAGACTATGTACTGACGGCATCCACATTTATTTATATGTTCATTGGTCATTAGCATTTCTTTGTCGTGTGTGGGAGCTCTGGTGATGAAATGAATTTGCCTCCAAATTCTCAAAGTAACTTACTGCAATTCTCAAGTAATTTCAATGTAGGCAGCCCACAGTCTATGTAATGAGTCAGTTAGTAACCTTATTACTGAGACCAGTCTTTAAACCATTGGACAATGCATTTTTCATCCACGTCATCACTGTTCTGTGCTCTTTGAAGGTTGTGCTGGGTAATGAATTGTCTTAATACCAAATCTCAGGGTCACTCGGTACAAGTAGCCTACGTGTAAACCCTGCCCGTGGATAGTAAACATTATTCTTGAAACTGGTCTTTGATGATAGACAGCACATTGCATTTCACCAGTGCGTCACTATTGTCGTTTCTTCGCTTTCTCTTTGTCTCTTCTCAAAGACAGACCATTTTACGTAAACAGGTTTGAAAACATTTTTTAAAGAACACCATATTGTATTCTTTGACACTGGTTAATCAAGGGCAAGTCGAAAACCATCTATCTCAAAGAATGATCGAGCTGAGTGCACCGGTGACGTATTCTGTGTGCAGAAAGCGCAGAGACCTTACATTGCCTTCATTGACGGCTTTGTACAAGCATCAAAGGTTACAGTGAGACATGGGTACGATGGCTGACGACATGTTTAGATCAGATATTTTGCCTTCTATGGTGGAATATATTTTTAAAAGGTTTACCGTTGCAGATGAGCTGAAAACATACGTCTTTTAACCCCCCCCCCCCCCCCCCACGCAAGTCGGTACCGGCAGTAGGCGCTATCGGTTATATATGTATTGCAACAATTATTGGCTCTCCAGGCTTCAACATCCGAAGGCCGTAAAAGGGGGTTCTAGAAGGCAATGGAGGCCGTTTGAACATCACAGGGCCAATGAATCATACTTAAATTCAGCTTCACCTTCTTTGGTGGCTGCTGGTGGCTGCTTCAGAGGGGGTTTACGAGGCCGGTGGAGCCAGCATTCACAAAAGCGTTAAAACATCCTTCCATTAAATGTCTTAGTGAACGATGTTACCCAGAAAACTATTTTTTGAATAATGCAGTATCGTCTTCGTTGGCAATTACACTGGAAATGATCTTTTTGTATCAATTCTGGCGCACATCCTCTCTCTTACCATCAGTGTCATAGCCAAAGGCGTCATTTCACTAGTTGCATTTTCATTCTGAGAGAATGGATTGTTGTGCACGTTTTTTCTAAGGGGTGTTATTAACTAATGGAGTGTAAATTCCCACTCCCATCCAGGAACCTGGTGAACAGCATTCACTTGTGATGTGCTCATTCGTTCTCATTCGTGCCAGTATAACAATGCCTCAGTGTTTGGTTGATTTTCGTTCAGAAGTCACTGGTACACATGTTGTTTTGCAGGGAGCAAGCTAGAATTTGTTTGGTAGAAGCAGAAATCGGACATACTAATGCGACTGAGAATCTCATTGAAACATACCAGTTCATTCTGCAAGCATCACACTTCATAGTGACTAAGCATTGAAATTGAGTATATTGAAGAATGTTAATTCAACAACTTCACTCAATTCAATTTTTTCTTTGTTGGTTTAAATTTAAAACTTGCATTGTTGGTCAGCCGGCTCGTATGGCAGACCCTTTTGACCCAAACCTGAGCTTGACCATGGTAAGTCAAAAAATCACTCAAACTTTCCGAAAAATGGATTTCTTTCATATTTCTCGTATATCTCTTGGATACAAATAAAAAGGGATTCCATCAATGCGCAGGTTGCTTCTCAGAAACGTTAACATTATTGATTAGTTGGTGCTGAGATACTCGCGAATTAGAATGCAACAAGATGGGTGGGTTACATGCCGTGAATAATGCCTATGGTGAAAGCATGACATATCTAAGTCGGGCCACCGAAGCGGCAATAGCTTGCAACACGTGTCTGTAATATTGCCTTTTACTGTTGGAGCTGGGCATTTCAGACGAGTTAATCACCCGTGGGATGCTTTATAGCTGTGAAATTGGAGGGGAAAGGCGAAATGATGCATATTAGTGATCTATGGCAGTCTAAGTATGTCTAATGACAGATTTAAGATCTTGAGCTGAATAGTTATGTGTTTGCTAGGACACATGCTGGTACAGTTGTTTGTCTTGCTACAGCCGATGCAGAATAGTTATGTGTTTGCTAGGACACATGCTGGTACAGTTGTTTGTCTAGATACAGCCGATGCAGAATAGTTATGTGTTTGCTAGGACACATGCTGGTACAGTTGTTTGTCTAGATACAGCCGATGCAGAATAGTTATGTGTTTGCTAGGACACATGCTGGTACAGTTGTTTGTCTAGATACAGCCGATGCAGAATAGTTATGTGTTTGCTAGGACACATGCTGGTACAGTTATTTGTCTAGATATAGCCGATACAGAACAGTTATGTGTTTGCTAGGACACATGCTGGTACAGTTGTTTGTCTAGATACAGCCGATACAGAAACAAGACAGATCGATACATCTATGAAACTGTAAAAATGAAGATAGTTTGAAATACCTCTTCTTATATTTGCAGTACCCCGTCAGAGGTTAATACGCTGGATGGATTCGAACCCGCCGATATACTGGGCACTACGAGCAAGCGAACATCGACAAGCTAAGATCTTCCTTCACCTGTTATTCATTTTGAATGTATGGATGCAGTTTTCTTTCAGCTGTTTTAAGGTGAAACTATAGTGACTCCATTTTGCCAATCGAAGAAGCAAAAAACCCATCCAAAATAAAAAGAAATGGTAAAAGTATTACTGAGAGGACATTGTCATCGTTGGACTACATGACCTCCAAACAATATCTTGTCCTATTTTTGGTGTTTTAGAGAGTTCTGATGTTCTTTAGATTGGCAAACTGACGTCACTTTAGTTTCATATTAACCTATGTTTTTTGTCATGTAAGGCTAGGTTTCCACTAAACGCGATTTGACGTGATATCGCATGAACATTACAGCGCATTGCGAGATTTGCATTGTTTGGGTAAAGGGCGGCAGTAGTAGTATATGGTTGATTCCCAAACCAAAACGGCGATTTGTGTTTTGGGAATCAGCCAATCCAAAACCAAAACGGTATCCAAAACCAGAACGGTATCCAAAACCAGAACGGTATCCAAAACCAGAACGGTATCCAAAACCAGAACGGTATCCAAAACCAGAACGGTATCCAAAACCAGAACGGTATCCAAAACCAGAACGGTATCCAAAACCAGAACGGTATCCAAAACCAGAACGGTATCCAAAACCAGAACGGTATCCAAAACCAGAACGGTATCCAAAACCAGAACGGTATCCAAAACCAGAACGGTATCCAAAACCAGAACGGTATCCAAAACCAGAACGGTATCCAAAACCAGAACGGTATCCAAAACCAGAACGGTATCCAAAACCAGAACGGTATCCAAAACCAGAACGGTATCCAAAACCAGAACGGTATCCAAAACCAGAACGGTATCCAAAACCAGAACGGTATCCAAAACCAGAACGGTATCCAAAACCAGAACGGTATCCAAAACCAGAACGGTATCCAAAACCAGAACGGTATCCAAAACCAGAACGGTATCCAAAACCAGAACGGTATCCAAAACTAGAACGGTATCCAAAACCAGAACGGTATCCAAAACTAGAACGGTATCCAAAACCAGAACGGTATCCAAAACCAGAACGGTATCCAAAACCAGAACGGTATCCAAAACCAGAACGGTATCCAAAACCAGAACGGTATCGTTACTGCATTCGTTGTCACAATCTCACTAAGTGGAACATATACGTTTCCACTGGACGCGATTTCGCATGAATTTCAAATCGCCAGCAACTTTTGTTTTGTTCAGGTGTAGTTCGTCGTGAAATGATAAAGCAGTACCGTATGCCATGTCTCAATCGCATTTAGTGTAAGCCTACTCCTTACTCTATGTCCTGCAACCCTAAACTTGATAGGATGGTAGTTCAAATGTCATTGGATAGGAAGGTAGTTCAAAGGTCATTTGGAATAAGGATAACGTTGTCATCCATCATGGTTTTATTGAGGGGACGACCATACCTCCTACTACCACTACCTCCTAATCCAACTATAGGGTTGCAGACATATCGTGTCCGTCATCCATTCATTTGCACATGTCGTACTTGTCAAACATTGCGCATTTCCGACGGGAATTCGATACAGAAAGTCGTAGTGATATATAAACAAGACTCCTTGACAAGTCTCATGATGATCACTTCGTAAGGAGGTTTTGTTGGCATTGTGCTATGATAATGGCGGACATCGCGTATACAAATGTTTGCGAGATATCGTTTGTTTGCACTTGATAACATGAGGTCGCACGCGCATCCGCCGTATAATTGAAATGTATTTGTTTCCTCATCTTCGAACGGTTGTTTGGTTTGCGTAACGGAATGTTCTGAGATCAATTGACGAAGGAAGGTAGCAAGCAACACCAACCCGAAACCAGAACGACCTACCGTGAATCAAGAACACTCCCAAGACAAAGCTAGAGAGACGAGACTGATGGCTACCAGAGTCGAAAGACAGCTTTCATCAACTTGACAGAAAAGGCCAAGTCTCCATATATCGTCTGCGTTCAGGGCACTGCACACTCCACCAGCGCCTGAAAGGGCTCCATGTAACTGCTTTGTCCTCTGATAAAGATTTTGTCACGGCACATGACCTGCGGATATGATGCAAATGTTACGTGACGTCTGAACGAAGAGGAAGAAGATGGTAGGTATTGCGACTCACTAATTACTTCCCCTCTACTTGGTACTATAGGTATACACCAAAATATCATTAGGCCAGTCCATTCTTCAGGACTTCAGTCTCGTTCACGAATATGGTCCATTTCCGCGTAAATTGGGCTCACACGAAATATCGCCTGTAATCTTCACGTTGTTGCATTGTGTGCATGTACTGTTCAACATTCAAGTAGGCAGGCTGAGTCCTTCTTTTGTTGCATTCTTGTCAAAGAAAAGACATGATAGACGTAGTTCTATAGGCCGACTGAAAAGCGACTTTTTTATCCAGCTTCCCTGCTTCTACATTCATGTGGGTTACCCATGTAGGCCTGAAAAGCTGTCTCTCTTATTCAATGCTTGTTCATTCATTAGGGTACCCATGTAGGTCTGCCAATTGATAAAACTGTAGGCAGAGCAACCCCTAAAACAAGCAGCTTGACGTCATAAGAGGCCACTGTCGGACATTGCCGGCATCGTTTTGCGAATCGCTCACTTTGAAGTCATTTTCGAAACAGCAGTGACTGTTTTCGAATCAGCATGCTACAAATAGGAACTCACTCAGAGTAATTCGACCCAATTACACATTCACTTTAAGGTTTGAAAGTGCAGCAAACCAGCAAAGCAACAGTTAGGCTGGACAAGAACGCAGTTAATTCATCGCAATATTGCAATTTCTGTCCAATTAGCCACAAGTTGAACTAGCTGAAGCAATGTTAACCAGCAAGCAGGTTGCAAGGGTTAGCGCGCTCTGTCTCCATGCATTAGTTATGGGTTTGCCACACCATGAGTGACATTCTTTGCGGAGACTCCGATACAATTACCTCTACCCTGCGTAAACATTTGATCAGTGTACGGATGTCGCACCATTAGGCCAATGGTTACATTATACTAGTTTGTTTCACTTGTAATCGATGGAGTTGTCTTTCCGGACTGTCTACTCATTGGTGATAGTATCTAAACGCTCGTGTGTCTTCTTCCAGTTAGGTTCCATCTGGACCGGGAACAAATTCGTTAAGGGGTAGCCGCCAGAGGCATCCCAACTCTGTAGTTAATTGTCATTGAAAACTCTCATTAGTACGACCAGGCAAAAAACAAAAACTACAACTTTGTTTGGAATGGTATCTTTTTCCTTCTTATTTTCAGTGTCGCTGTTAATACAATAATATTGCTGACGATGTTGATGATGATGATGATGATGATGATGATGATGTTGATGTTTTCATATCCAAACACAGCAAATACAATGAAGCTACAATACTTCAATGCTACCATGCCAATGATGCCGATGATGATGATGAATACAAATCATATTGCCAGGCATCTCATTCCTACCTGCTGAGGACCAAGTATCTTTATAACAAATCTCTCACCAGCAACGGGTATCAGTTGCCCAGCAGTTATCGTCTTTCAACCAAAAAGGAACGCTTGCGTAAACTTATTAATATCTGTCTATACGTATCCATGTTTAGTAGTGTCCCTATGGGTGTCCTTCGTCTGTTGCTGTGATATGTGTCATCATTTCATAGTGTCGGTAAATTACAAAATTCAAAATAACACTTTGTTAAGGGAAGATATGGTCCTTTGTTAGGCAAAGCAATGTAGAAGACGACAGTCTGACTTGTGTAAAATTCACAGCTGAGGCTTTGACACCCGGCAAACAGTCTCAAATATCTCGTAAACACTGGTCAGGCTCAGAACACGGATGTCACACTGTTATTTGTATTCTTACTTTCGGTAGGTGTATTCTAAGCGCAGCAAAGACCATGATGCTATAAGGATGAAGATAATGATGATTTCATATCCAAGCACTGCAAGCACAATGATGCTCAAATCTTCATTGCTGCAATGCCAATGATGTTGATGATGATGAAGAATACCGCCACGCCAGACATCTCATTTCTGCCTGTTGAGAGCTAAGTATTTTTGTAATAATCTCTCTCACTGGATCAGTGTACGGGTGTCACACTACTGTAGTTCTTTTTTTTCTTATTTTCAGAGATATATTCCTTTATGACAAGGCGCAACAAAGACCATGATGCTATAAGGATGAAGATAATGATGATGTAGATGATGATGATTTCATAACCAAGCACTGCAAACACACTGATGCTCGAATACTTCATTGCTGCCAATGATGTTGATGATGATGAAGAATACAGCTTGTCACGCCAGACATCTCATTTCTGCCTGTTGAGAGCTAAGTATTTTTGTAATAATCTCTCTCACTGGATCAGTGTACGGGTGTCACACTACTGTAGTTCTTTTTTTTCTTATTTTCAGAGATATATTCCTTTATGACAAGGCGCAACAAAGACCATGATGCTATAAGGATGAAGATAATGATGATGTAGATGATGATGATTTCATAACCAAGCACTGCAAACACACTGATGCTCGAATACTTCATTGCTGCCAATGATGTTGATGATGATGAAGAATACAGCTTGTCACGCCAGACATCTCATTTCTGCCTGTTGAGAGCTAAGTATTTTTGTAATAATCTCTCTCACTGGATCAGTGTACGGGTGTCACACTACTGTAGTTCTTTTTTTTCTTATTTTCAGAGATATATTCCTTTATGACAAGGCGCAACAAAGACCATGATGCTATAAGGATGAAGATAATGATGATGTAGATGATGATGATTTCATAACCAAGCACTGCAAACACACTGATGCTCAAATACTTCAATGCTGCCATGCCAATGATGTTGATGATGATGAAGAATATAGCTTGTCACACCAGACATCTCATTTCTGCCTGTTGAGAGCTAAGTATTTTTGTAATAATCTCTCTCACTGGATCAGTGTAGGGGTGTCACACTACTGTAGTTCTTTTTCTTATTTTCAGATATATATTCCTTTATGACAAGGCGCAACAAAGACCATGATACTGTAATGATGATGATGATGATGATGATGATTTCATATCCAAGCACTGCAAACCCAATGATGCTCAAATACTTCATTACTGCGATGCCAATGATGTTGATGATGATGAAGAATACAGCTTGCCACGCCAGACATCTCATTTCTGCCTATTGAGAGCTAAGTATTTTTGTAATGATCTCTCTCACTGGATCAGTGTAGGGGTGTCACACTACTGTAGTTCTTTTTTTTCTTATTTTCAGAGATATATTCCTTTATGACAAGGCGCAACAAAGACAATGATGCTATAATGATGATGTAGATGATGATGATTTCATAACCAAGCACTGCAAACACAATGATGCTCAAATACTTCATTGCTGCATGCCAATGATGTTGATGATGATGAAGAATACAGCTTGTCACGCCAGACATCTCATTTCTGCCTGTTGAGAGCTAAGTATTTTTATAAGTAATCTCTCAACCCCAGCAGGTATCAGCACCTAGTAATGGTAAAGGGAAGACACGGCCCCTCGTTAAGAGTATAGAAGCAAAATAGAGACAACAGCCTGACAACAGCCAATATAACAGCTACTAGTCTAAGATAGTAGCAACACGATGTCTTATAAACTGTTGCTTCAGTTGTCTTTTTGAGTTTGAAACCGTTCATAATACGGAACAATTGCGTGTACTTACTGATGATAAAAATCTATATTGTTGTTTTCAGCAGATCATCAGAGCCCTGTCTGTAATGAACGGTGAGTAAAGTGTGAGAAAACTTTTTTCTCTCTGGTAGACGTTCATAAGGAGGAATTGCGTGTACCTTCTGATAGATATATTGATGAAAAGCAACCAATGGGGGTTCCTTGCCTGTTGCTGTTAGAGATGTCATCTCTCAGTTGGCAAGTCGCGAAATGAAAAAGAACACGTGATAGAAGAAAGATGTGACCGACTGTGTTATGATATTGTGCTAGATGCCTCTGGTGGTCTCATAGTCGATGAGTTTCTGTCTGTATCAAGAGCAGTAAAGTTACTCATCGCTTCTTTTGTTCACTCAGAAAATCGCGTTACCTTATCCGGTAAGGTCTGTAGTTCGCTATCCTTTATCGAGCATCTCTGTACTGTTATGAAATGTGGCGGGGTTGGGTGGGGTGGGGGTGGGGGTAGGAGGTTGTGGTCAGGGACCCAAAGTTGTGCTTGTTCTTTTGAATATGTTGATGATAATTACTGTGTTTGGGCCACAAAGCGAAGATTAATGATGATGATGATGAATACATCTAACAACGGAAGCAGGAGACGAAATTTAAGGGGGAGGGATACTGATAGAACTTTGATTGAAACTAAACAGTGGCTGTGAAGAGTGACACTGAACGAGACCAATATGAGCAAAATATTCATTCATTTATCTAAAATCAAACCATTGCGCAAGACAGTACCGACCTGGCCTGCAGGCTTAATGCAGTATTGATCCCATGGCGAGGTTGAGCAGCGGTGCTGGCTCACCATCCACTGCGTTCAGTCGCTGAATCTTAGCGTAGCTAACCAGAGCTATCGACTAGCTCGCTGGCTATTGTCGAGTCACACGCTACAGGACGGAACGGATAATTCATTGGGTAATGCTTCATCAACGAGAAAGATGTTCTCAACCGGGGCAGTGGGATAACTTGATTCGCTAAGGAGTATCTAAGGATTTCTTAAGTGTTTTGAGGATCGGAGCAACGGATTTATATGGAAGACTAGGATAATAGGGTACATAAAGACATTTGATATCTTCCTCGAAAGTTGTTGTCCGATTTTGGCATTTTGCATATAACGGATACATAGGACATTCTGTTAATGTGGCGTTAGCGACTTACAATTGGTTTATTTAGAGGCTGATGATAATATTGAAGTATCCTTGGCAAATGGCAAAAGAGTTAATGTTATTGGTGCTTATTTCAAGAATTCCAGTGTAAGTAAGTGCGAGGACAGATTTTGCAATCCGTTTAAAATGTACGACATAAAATTTGGATTCTGACACGGGATTAACGATATCGGGATGACGAAGCTTTGGATTCTCCTCTTACAATTCCTGGCTGTGTTGGCCGACCAACCCGATGGGGCACAGGGCAGGGTCTACACCCGTGATATGAGTCCACGGACGATCGAAACAAAGTATGGAAAGCTGCGGGGCATGCTCGTGGAGATACCAAACAAACACCTCCCGCCGGTCGAAGCCTACTTGGGACTGGGTTACGCCTCTCTTCTTGGCGGGAACCTCCGTTTCATGCCGCCGACCAGCCCTATGGAACAGTGGAATGGTGTCCGGGTGGCCATCACTCACCGCCCTGTGTGTCCGCAGAAGATCCCCACTGAGGAAGAACTAGCTGCGAAGTACCCTAAGGGTCGCATGGAGCATTTTAAACGTTTGATACCATTTCTTAAGGATCAGAACGAGGACTGCCTAAATTTAAACGTCTATGTACCAACTAGAGGTAAGACACACTCTCCCATCTTTTAATAGTTTTCAGCAGTCTTATAATTGTAGAATGCTTGACTATTACAAAGCCAACGCATCTCTTACCAAATTGGTGTAAACCGTGTGAAAAACAGCACTCTTTTTTACTCTATAAGAGTGCTTAAGTCTACTAAATAATCACAAATGTAAAGATACCTTTCTGCGGGTCGTCTGTTGATCATCTTCTTGCCTCTGTTTCTTGCAATCCTGCCTATTCTTACTAACAAAACGCGTTTAGTTTTCGGAAATGACAGTCGTCTTAAAAGATTTCATTCTGGCCTAGTCTTCTGTAAGACCAACGTAACTAACGGTTATATCAAACCCCTATAAGTTAGGGTTGGCGGAATGGACACGTTGTAACTGGTTCTCCTTTGGGACAATAGCAATTACTCCAAACTGATACTTCTCGCCATATTTCAAAATTTGAAACAGTTGCAATTGGTTTTCCTTTGTGACAATAGCAACAACGCCAAACTGATATTCATCACAATTATTTGAAAATCGAAGTCGGAAGTCTGCACATCCCGTGTACATGTGAAGTCGATGTGTCGATCTAATTACTCCTCCCCATGTACCTGTCATTAATCATAGAAAGTCATCAATATTACCGATTATTGTTTGTTCTTGTTGATGGCTGGCGTATTCATTTCTAAGTTGTCATAACATGCAGCTTGAGCTAGTAGTTAGTTACTGCTGCTTCATCATTAAGAATTTTCTAAGTTGGCTAATTCTGCTTGGAGGGTGAGGAGGTGTGGTGTGGCTGTTTGAGGGTGGGGTAGGAGAGGGGGATGCATGCGCAATACCGCCATGGTCTACATCAGGGGAACACCCTATCTTGAAGACGGATCAGTGCAAGCTCTGGGCGTGAACTGGCGGAACAATCCATCCTGAAGACAAGCTTCAGTGCTAGCTTTGGGCGATTGTTTATCACTGCCAAAGACTGTGAATACTCAATTTTTGCTTCATTTTTCTTGAGGATTGCAGTAAAAGAAGTACATTTCCAGGAAGAGACAATCAAGTTGACCTTACCATATATTTTTGGTCCCTTTGAGTAGATTTCCACGTTGTATTCAACACATAGTCGACCTTAAAAATACCTTTGGTGTATAAAATATCAAAATCCAAATTCTTGCCCACGAAATTTTCAATTTGCCATTTTAGGTCAAAGGTGAACATCTAAATAAGCTGACTCACGTGACCTTCACCGGTCACGTGAGACACACTCCACTCTTCCCGAATACAGTATTGGTATCTTTAAATCCCTGACCGCAGACCCAATATTGTCTGATTGATATTTCAATAACTTGCCACACATAAAGCATTGTGGGAGTTAAAACAAAAGTACTTGGATCGATTTAACCGCCAGCGATTTTTACACTTGCGATGGTGTGGGTTATCATCTTTGAAATGTATTAGTAATGTCAAGTGTAGACTGGGCTTGTTTTGTTCAAATTTTGTTGAAGTTGAAATCAATGCCGAAATGTGATAGTTCACTAGTTTCTCCTTTGCTAAAATACATTGTACAGTGACAGTGATACCTTTTTGAAAATATGTGGACACGAAATTGAACGAAGCTACCTGATGACCTATGCTAAGAGTACATTGTTGACCGTTGTCAAATTTGATGAGTTAACTCATCCCTGCATTCTGATTGTGACTTGGTCCTCTGGAAATGATGAGGTTTTTGTCTTTCAATTACGATAGATGTTGCAATGGGCTCGTCATCTAAGCCTATCATGGAAAGAACAGGAAGTGATAGCTAAATTTTCACGACCCACAAAAATGTACCTTTTGAGGAATTTTCGCTTTGGTGTAGATCAAGGCATCTTAAAGACTGACATTCACAAACGACTGTCCGTGCTAGATACGTAAACTCAGACGAAAGAAGACATTTTCAACAATTTTGATAACTTTGCTGTACGGGCAGTGTTGAAATGTTGTGGCCAAAGCCTTAAAAGAGGCTTGATGCTCTAGTTTCAAGAGTGCTATATTGAGAGAAGTGGTGATATCTTTGTCACCACACTATAAGGTTTCTATGCAATCGATTCTTGCTAACTGTCGCTTTTGATCGGCCTGATGGCTCCTGACAGCAATGAATATGGTTATATGGATAAAGTATGTAAGGGCGCCGGTCTGATCGGCAGGAATATATTTAACCTTTTGAAGCCATGGAAAATGTACTTTCCCACCAAGCGATTGTTTATCTGGCCACAAGCTAGTCCAGTTCCATTTTAAGTTAATAATCTGCTAATTGAGGAGTTAGGTAAAAGTATTATGCATTGACAATAGGTAATGTGTGTCTGTTGTTCGTACTTAACAATGGACAATTTGATAATCTATTGATCAACTTGATTTACTTATAAATTACTAAAAAGGACAATGCCACATGCTTGACTGGCGCCCACACGTGCTTTGTCGCCTGAATAATGGCTGATTGGAGTTAGAACAAGAGGGTGGTTAAGGATAATTTAATCTCAACTGAGAACAAACTGATCAATTGCTCGTGACAAAGCCACATTACAAACGACCACTAATCCATTTCCACATGATGATGACTTAATTCTATGAATGCACTGACCTTCAGAGGAAACAGTTATGGCTATTTGGAAACCATAAACAGGTGCCATTATGAAATTTGTCGGCCATCTTGGATTTGAGACAAACTTCACCAAAGTGGCCTCGCTTTCATGAACATGGCAAATCGCCGAGAAAGCCTCTACTGAAAGCGTTGGCTATAACCTGTCTAAATTGATGTTCCTGTGATTCCTGTGAAGCCGCTCAGATTGGTTTCAATACCCTAATAAACCATCCCCGTCAAAAACATGGACTACTAGTATGTTGAAAAGTACAATCCCATCCCATCAGTTCTAATGGAATCTAAGTCCATAACTGATCTTAATGGTCCATTGTAACTGTGACCCCTTAATGTGACGCTCTCATAAAACTGGTCATTAAACCCTCAGTCAGTCAATTAATTACTTAACGTGATGCATTTAGTTGCAGCTAAAAAGGTTGTCTGTGTGATGTTATCGTTTTCATCTGCGTTTTATAGTGATACAACTAACCCATTACGTTTGTAGATACTTGGTATGGAAGCACTTTGCCTGACGGCTATTGGTTCCAGTGCATTCACGTCAATGAAGTCATTCATTAGTTTGGCATCACACGACCTTTCGATCATCCTCGTAGGCACTAGCTTCTAAATCGAGATTCGAGCTGATACAGACAAGAATGGCTGGCTGTTATCAACTCGCAAATACCTTGTGTCCAGGGGAGTTTGTAGAATGAACGTGCTTACATGCCTGAAGCTAGTAATGATGACTTTGAAGTGATATGCAATGCATTCCTTTAGGATGCAAGTGTTTTTAATTCCTGTTGGGCGATATGACCAATCGAAGCAAAATATAGCTTTGACAGTCTCTCATCTGCGTTCCTCCTCTGCCGAACACGACTGATACATGCATACGATTCAGAATTCTCCTATCTCATTTAAAACCATGAAATCCAAACCTTTTGAATATGTTCAAAAAATAAATTTACCAGCAGATTCCTCGTCACTAAACCAGTCTCTCATCTCGTGTGAGACATGCACATCCCGCTAGAGAAAAAATTCAATTGTTACCATATCTTGTTACTCGTTCTCCATGATCGTGAATCGACTGACACCAGTTTATAGCTTGGTCTAAAATAGTGTACTCCATGTGCAGTTGATGCATATGTTACAAGTTCCAAGCCCGGCTGAGATGTTGCATGAACTGAACATGAGACGACTGTGATATCAATGCATATAACCTGTAAGGTTTAGGTCAAATAAGGTTGGATTACGACGGAAAATGAATTTCAACCTGGGAATGTCATTCAAATCTACTTATCCTTCAGCGTGTCGTTTAAATGAACCGTTCAGACGTAGAGCTGACTTTGATTTAAAGTGGAAAACCGTTCGTCTTTCATCGTGGGTCAGGAACCTCAAACTGAAATACACAGTGCCGGGGTGCAGTTATCATGTATGCTACTTTGCTGAAGTTTGGTGAAAAGATAGCAGTTGTATTTTTGTCTACTCAACGGCAATGTTGAAATCCAAATGTGATACGTATTTGCTCTTGCCGAGTTAAAAATCTTTCCTAAAGTACTTTTGTGAAACACCTCCTCACTAGTAAACCAACCTACACGACATTCATAGACAAAATCAGGGAAAAGAAAACATATCTTCAAATCGAATCGAAGTTGCAAACGCTAGATGTAACGCATGCTCGTTTTTGCATATCGGAATTGTATGTAAGCTTGCTATTCAAAGCTAGAATGACTAACCATGGCTGATTAAAAAAGACGTTGCAAAATGCTCTTTCCTCATTGGTTTTCCTAAAGTGTGTGAGGCGGCTATTATTAAATAAGGGAAGAGAATCGTTGATCAACCATGGCTGATGAAAGAATGGAAGAACCATCTCAATTATTCCGAATCCCAATATATCAAGTACAGTACAGCAAAAAATAAATTCCGATTCAAAAGTAAACAACAAAATGTAGGTTTTTGCTCTTAAACTTTACCTTGAATACAGCGTATGATGTATCCATGTTAAGGCCACGTAGGCTTAACTGATATAAAAGACTTCAATGCATGCAGATTTTTTTCAATCGACAAATATTTGACTAGAGCTTGAACACCGATGTTTATCGGTGTGAATGAATTATGTAGATGTTAAACGTGGCATTAGAGAAATTCCGATTCACATTCACTTTATTAGTTTTGCTACAAAACACATGCTAAGTATTGATGAAAAAAGCTAGTTAGCTTGCAACCATCACCAGATACAGTTTTCAAATTTTGTCAGTTATTAAAGCCATGCATCAATATACATGTATCTATTTGCTGAAATCTTTGTGTTCTAGTTCATGTGAAATGGATGTTCTGAAACTTGTTACAATAACGAGTTTGTCGTTCAAGTCAGGTGAATTATTAAGTTTGAAATTGAGAATCTTGCTGCTGAATGAACTATGATATATATTTACACATAATGGTCCATGGGTTATAAAATTTCAAAGATATCTGTTGTTGGTTAATGGATCGATTGTTTTGCGTCCTGTTTCGGGTATTGTTAAGTTCAAATTAACTGCATTGTAAAGTTGAGCTAATGACTACCCATACCTACTCACAATTAACATATTGGCACATTTGATAACTTGTCAAAAAGCACTAATGGCCTCTTTTGGTGGGATGTCCTGCAGATACTTCGCTTATGCAATGTGCCAGTTTCAATTCGTGACTCATTTAAACGCAAGAACCAAGTGAAAGCGTTTGGCAATCTGACATTTCAAGGTCAACTTCGATTTTCTGACGGATATGAATATTTAACTGGTTAATTCAATGAATTTCTCTCAAATAAAGATCGAAATGACATGTTATTGGATTTCAGGGAGTGGAACAGCTAAACAACAATAATATTGGGATGTTATTTACCAAGAATAGCAGCATGTTTTATTGTTTGGAGTTGTGAAGGCTGTTGATAGTTGGTTAAATTTTTTTTAAAGTAATCATTTTGCGGGAAGTAATGTTTAACTTTAGGGAGTGGTTAGGCCTAATCACCTTACACTCTGTGGATGTCCTTGATCCATTTTCCTTTCTACTGCATTTTGATGCAGAAGTACATCGTGACATTTCAGCTTGCAGACTTTCGACAAAGGCTCCTTTGTCGTTCCCTTACCACTCACGCGGGAATATAAATATTCTGCTGTTACTTGTTAGATAATGAAATGGAACTGTGTGGGTTCATATGTTAGTTTTATGATGCATATTCAAGGAAAAACCATCCCGTAGCCACATGTAAGCACGTGTAGGTGTTAGAGTAGGCTTTTACTATTTCTTAATGCATTAACGTTATTTGGTAGCTTGACGCTAGAAAAATTCAAGATATATAATAATCAAATGTACACGAACGTTAAGGTTCACATTACTATTTCTTTCAGGTGTCAACCTATCTTATTTGTTTTCGCAGGGGAACATTTTGTTGACTTCGAGAGTAGCATCGAGACCTGCTCTGGGAAAGAAGGATAACCAATTATTAGAAACTCTTGTAACAAGCATATAGCAGGTACAATAAGATACTTAAAGTACAAAGAATTTGCTCTAATAATGGTTTTGGGTTGAGTTCGAATGCAAATCGGATGAAAGAGCCTCGTCACACCAAAGTGAAAGAACTTCAGTGAGATGTCATTGACATGGCACGTACTTATATTTCTGCGTAATCCAATACCATGCGAAATATCAAATATACGGTGTACATTGGAATCTCTCATCTACCTACATGCGATATTGATATAACAAAAGAGACCAACTGGTACATGCTGGTTTGAAGTACTACTAAACAAGGCGGCTGAAGTATTTGTCAATAATCTCTGCCCTCATCAAAACAATGCTGAACACTCCTGTCCATCAGATCCATAACATCACAACATTGTAATGGTATGACAACATTGTAATGGTATGACAACATTGTAATGGTATGACAACATTGTAATGGTATGACAACATTGTAATGGTATGACAACATTGTAATGGTATGACAATGTTTGGCAAAACAGCCTGCAGATATAGACCGAAAGCACTCCAACAGCAGAACTTTTAAATAACAAATAAAGTGCTGATTGATCGATATGTACCCAGATTACCCACAGTACAAACAGTTCGAGTGGTTGCCCATTATCTAAAGCATTCTTCCCCAAGTTTAAAAAGGTGAATCAATTCTAATAAACTGTCGCTTGCATATCAGTAGTGGCAGTGTTTCAAATTGCATTACGTTTTCATTAGATATTAGTTCATTTGTATCAATATTGATTTTAATCACATGTTTATGATTTAAATCATCGTAATTCTCTGTGGCACATTCTAATAACAAATTTAACACGATTATTAGTTATCCACTTTACCAGCTTAAATTTGCTTTATGAATTGTCAGTGATAATAATAGAAACTAAAATGAAATGGAATGGCGTAGGATTGAAATTACTAAGGGTAAATATTATTTGAGCTGGACGGGGGTCCAAGGTAGTATTTGCTCTAGGGCTTCATTTTTTCTAGCTCTAATCGAAGTCTGACAGCTCTCTTTCTCAAAACTTGTAAAATGCTTGTGTTGATCATTGGCATTTTTGGTGCTCTTCCATGAATTTCTATATTGTGCCTAACCAGCATCACTACGACAAGGCTGATAACGAACAGCAGTAGTCATCCCTGCTTGTCATTCTGAAGTGAAAAGAACTATAGTTGCTGTCCTTATACGCACGAACCTTTCCTGCATGCCTTTAAGCATTCTGACCTAATGCGACCATTCCCCAGCCATCCATACCACGTTCCAAAGCCATTTATCTATCTTTAGCCCCTTGAAGAGTCGACAGGGCTGGTCTATCGTATACGTTATTTGAGCAGAAGTAGACTTGTGGGGACAATAAGTTGCCTGTTTTCTCTTTTCGTTTTTTTCCCAAGGTTTACTTGAGACTTCGTCTACTCAGGTTGAATTCATTTGGCTGTGGATTCAGACGTACATCTTGTTGTATATTCAGGAACTAACGTGTTACTTTACAGCCTGCCAAAGTAGACCTGCTCTCTGCTGATAGATATCAGCAGGCCATTGCATGGTATCCACCGATGGAATAAACGTATCATCACCAAGCTTATTTGATAAAATTCACATTATTCGTGAAGCCTGCCTCACCGGATCTAGACCCTCGGCTGTATTCCACTGAAAAAAATGCAATATTACCTTATAAAGGTGTGACATATAAAAATAACAAGTACTTAACGGATGTCCCTATTTCACATCGATTTATCCACAATCGAAGAGATACTATAGAATTACTCCGTCAGCAGATCCCGTGACTCTTTGATGGATAGAGGTAACAAAGAGATATAAGAATTACAAAGTATTGTTTCTAGTAACTGAGATCGAATTCAGTGTGCGTTTCTTTTGGACGCTGACCAACACAGTGTGTGGGTGGTTGTTTACCTAGTCGATGCACTATTCTTGAGAGGGCGATTTCAAAAACATTGGCAAGAGTCCCCTTCTTGACGTTATGGTGTTCGTCTCGGAGCTTGTTGGAAGAATTTTCTCCTGCAATCCGTTTCTTGCCTCAGACATTCCGATATACATCTTCATTTCTTCATCATTTTGGAGAAGAAAAAAAAAATCGGAATTCTGAAATTGACCAATACATATGAGCGTGACTCATTGTTCTAAAGCTATCTTGGATTCCAGGCGGGCTACAGAATGGGCAATATTCTCCATCCGAATGGTTCGCCTGGCCTCCTTAGCACCAGCCCAGACAAGCTAAGCTCATTTTTGAGGCAGTGGACAGTCGGATTTGCGTAAATCTTTACAAGAAGTAACTCATTGCAAGCTATTGGTGGAATTATGGGCTGACATTAAGGCTTACTGGTTGAACCTTTTGATATCTGGTGTGACATGAATCTGTGTCCATCAGGATATAGTGTTCTAGCCCATGGTTCAATGAAGAAGAATGTGGCACATGCCTTTTAAACTTATTTTGAATGATTAATATACCAGACATGGAGGTACGCCGAACCTGTAGCTTACCTTATGCGGTTATCAAGAATATGACAAAACCCGTTAATAGTGCAGGTAACTCCAACTTGTGCTAATACCTGTATACTTGATCTCTTCTGGAGCCGCCTTTAACGACATCTTACTTCAGTAGCTCCCCAGACAACAACTGACAGCATTCAACGATTCTATCGAAGTTCACATGGCCATTCCATTACATTATGCCGCTCTATCGTCTCATTCAGCTTATAGTAGTCCCCTGCGGGTAATTTCGCCCGGCTTGGAAACCACACGGGGGCAATTCCTCCTGTATTATTCTCCCCTATCACTCTAATTAAAATCTACTGCCACGGTATCCTTTTAGGTGATCCTGTCCTTAATAATTGATATAGTGGTACTTATACTCCGGGTATGTGATTTAAGGTTGTGGGTACATGACCTACTTGCAGCATGCTTCCGGAGCTGTCCTGGCAACAAGCGAAGTCTTGTTGCTGGCTGCGATACTGATACTGTTTCAGATGTGAATCATTTTTTAAAGGAGTATGCGTTCGCTTATTGCTCAGTCTACTTCGCTGTAACTGCAATTGTTAAACCTTTTTGACTTAGGCCCAATTCAGCTGACTGCTGGTAATGCAGGCTGAAGAATAAGTAGTCAACATGAACCAGCCCAGTCTGATAACCTACTAACCACTTCTAGATCTCCCTTTTTATAATGTTGTCACTGATCATATTTCATTCAAATTGCTATAATATTGCTTTATCTAAGTTGGAAACCGCTGCGAACCTTCGGTTTTTTACCGCAATTATTTCTTTTGCCTTGCTAATGATCACATCCAGTTTCAAAAGGGCAGGTCCCTCTATAGTCAACATTTCAAAGCATCACTACATGAGACGATGATGATGTCATTTCGGAGGTAGTAATATGATTCGCACAACTCGCATGCCCAGAAAATACTAGTTGGATATCTTGTTTTTGCTGAGTGTAGTTCATGGTTACAATTACGTAAATACCCGCTGGGAAGAGAGACTTCAGATCTTTGAAGATTACCTGAAGCCCGCGCACTAGATCAATCAGCAGCACTTCTAGCTTCCAACGACTTTTCAGTAGTTGTCTGTGAGTAACCGAAGCTTCAGTTGTTCCAGCGACCATTCTTCAACATTTAGAACTTCCACTATACGCAATAGTCCCCAAGGCGTTGGAAGAATTTGAACACTCCGATATGAAATAAGCTCTATACAATCCGCTGGGTTGTTGAAGACATCTTTCAGTTCTTCAGTATGTAGAACTCTGTGTATTCGATATTCTAATCTATTGGTTTGTGGAACTAATCGATTAAAATGTTCGTATTTGTTCAACATTGCTAGTACAACGTTGCTTGAGAAGACGTCTCATAACCGATAACGTTCCATTTTCGAAATCAAGGTATAACACTGTTTGCGTTATGACCATTTTCACGTGGCTGCACCAAATCTCACTCCACCACAGTTTACACTCTGTACTCGGCGATAAACTCCAACAGTGCTAAAAACGAAGTGATGTTTTCCTTTCGGTGACATTGTCAATACCCACTGGTACTTTCGCAAAGCAAAAGCTGAATTCAGAAATCGATATTTGTCCGTCAATATTGCCATACTCTCAAGGTGATGTGGATATTAGCATCACTGATTGTGGCCAGTTGTTTCAAGCACGAAATGAATCGATTAGCTACTTGTTTCAACGAATGAAAAAGTAAAAAACTGAGTCATGACATGCAACCATTAGTGTAAGTTGGGTATCACCAGAGGGGAGACGTAGTGCTGAGAAGGATGATGAGGTTTGATCAATCAAAACTCCTCGTTGATGGATCCTTTTCAAACTTAGCCTTGAGCTGAATTCAGTTTAATGTGACCTGGGTTGTCGTTAATTGAAACGCCACAGGATAACTTCACTGGAGTTATCAAGTAGTGTGCACAGAGTGCTGTCTTTACGTGCAATGCGTTGATACGCACCAATGCATAAGTAAATATGAGCACTGATATACTGTCCAAAAAACCAAGGATCAAGACAAAATGTAACTACCAGTTTGATATATTGCTTGACTGAACTCTGTTTGCATTCTTTGTAAAGTGCAACTCTAGGAATATCTGTAACTGCGACTGCCAACAGTAATGAAGTTTCCCCTCATAATTGAAGCCTCAATTAACACACGAACACATAGTTTTTAATTCTCGTTCATTTTGTGGGTGTGGGTGGGCTTTGATGTTTGAAGATGCCATTAGTCATTGATATCATCGCTTTTTCTGCTGGAAGTCTTACAAGACACGTCAACAAGCATGTTATGCTGACGTTTCCTGAAGATTATTTTGTGGTGACACAGCTGTCTAGGGTCTCACAATGAATGCAATAGTCACATTTTCTTCTCTTCTAGTAATAGCAATATCTCCGCCTAGTCGCGGTCTCGTTAAGACATCCGTAGTCCTTCAGTGCCAAGGTACAATGCAAGGACCAGTGGTATGTTCACTTCGAAACAACTTATTTTTCAGTGATTCTTATTCGCTTAAAGGAAATCACCTGAGTTTTAGCGAAGTTCTAGACCATACTTCGCAGTATAATGTCGCAATTTACATCATGTGGCACAACTAGAAGGTGAGGTGTGAGGACATGGCTTCAGCCCCGTAGTTGTTGTATTAGGTACTCATGATCACACTAAGTCAATCATAAAACGAACCATACTCAACTTTGGAAGGAGGATAAGACAATTTCCAAGCATATTGCCCTTCTCTCAGTCAAAAGCCAAAACCATATCAACTTTCAGCTCCACTGCATCCACCATAAATATCGCCGAATATCAGGATGTACAGCCGTACACACATCTTCCGGGTATCTATCATTTTTATACCCTCCCATGTCACCCGTTTACCACTTTACTGCACCTCTGCTATGCAAGATTTATATCCGCTTCCGCTGGTCTGAACAGTGCGCATTCGTTGACGTATCTGGTGAATGAAAAATGACATGGTTTTCATATAGGAAAAGAATTATGGCAGTTTTGCCACAGGCCATGGAAGACACGGAAGATAAGGAGTACATGGTTAGATAATATTGGAGTGGACCGACCACACAACATCTCACCTCATCTGGACGACAGAAATCTGCCTGCTGTCTTGGTGCCAAGTGACCATAGGTCACGAAACTGAATGATGGGTCAGTGAGAAAGTGAGCGAGTGAAGGATGGCTGAAATGGGGGCATTCTTGCCTTTTACCACTTGTAGTAACCTGAGTAATGCCTCCACAGGGGGAGGGGTGCATGTAACTGACCTTCGGGTGCGAGGATGGAGAAAGCCTTAGTTAAGCATGCTGTTGATATTCGGAATAGTGGTTTAAACAACATATCTTTTACCCAGTGGTTGCGCATGCCTGATTGGAAAGGTTTTATGTGCTGCAAGTTGTTAGTGCCTTGATACATGTCTATGAAGAAAAACAGGGCTTGTCTGAATTTTCACGCCAATTATGTCGCATGATTACTAGACTGTCGTGTTATCGTGATACATTTGTCCACAAATACCTTTGTCTAGTTCAGATAAAAGGAAGCTTAAGTGTCAGCTTTGATACAAAAACAAATATCAATATATGATTATATTCTTACCCGTAAATTATTGGTTATGCACCACAAGAACAAACAAACCTGTATGGTACAACTAGTAATTTAACGCGGACATCACCACTCCCTGATCACGAAGCCAGCCTTTTGATTGTTGAAAATAACATAATTTTACAGATTCGTTTTTACTGCCACTGGCTATTTCTCAAAATAACAGGCCAGTCAATGATAAGATAGATTTTCTCTCGAATTCTTGCATCCAGTTGCACCTGACATGCATCTCTTGCACTACACAATCTTTTAAACCTCACCAGAGCCATAGAAATGTGTCGCAGACGTTGCACCACAAGAGAATTCAGCTTCAAAGGATCAAACGAAGAATTTGTTGTTATGTTTTGAGAGTAGTCTGATTTTAAAACTATCTCAGTCATGTCAGTAAGCTTACACCGAGTTGCCTTCGGTAAGTGAAAATCTATACTCTGACTGGTAACGTTTGATGGCTACATATATTGGTTTTATCTGCTGCTCTCAAGTACTCGCGGTGCTTCAAGTATTGAATTTTTTACCATGTTGTATGATCAATCGAACCACTTCTCTATGGATACTTCGCTGGCTCAGGTGTCTCAGTTTTTACGAACTCTTCTGCCTGAGGCGAACGACATGGTTTCTGTTTTGCTCTGAAGTTCTTGTGGGAAGGATGTGTTGCACCAGTATATTATCTTTGTGGATTGAATGAAAGGCTCTTTATCATGCATTTCAGTGAGGGTCGCTTGGTGTCCACAACAGGAGTCCATAGGTTCTGTTGAAATTATCAGTCAAACGTTGCGGCCGTCAGTGCCAACACCAACATGTCACATAGACCCACCGCCACTGGGCCATCTGTGACCATTATCAATTGTCTTTGTTGATGCTGGTAAGCAGGACACGTTTTGGTCCATGCCGTGGAGCAACCACGCTCCTCAACCTTACAGGGCCATCTGTTGTGACCTTCATTATCATTTATATGAGGCCAGTAAGTGGAGTAATGCGTCCGCAGAAATGGCTGGTTAGCTCCACGTCGTCTTTGATTTCCTCGGATCCTGATTGATCGGCTCTCGTCTCCTTTATATTAATCAGATGTACTCGCCTCTTGCATCAGTAAGCCCACTTGCTACCCGCTCGATAAATGCTAGCTTGACATAGTATGTTTCTTAGGTTGGTTGCGGCGCAGCAGCGTGGCCAGGTTTAGGTTCTTGCTGCCTTATTTGTATTGTTCAGATGTTTTATGCCACATGGGCGAGCTTGGTACCTGGTTGATCTATATGCTACGTTGACATGGTATGTTTTTTGGTTTAGGTAAGCGTGGTGGTGATATCATGGTTCTTGGTGTCTCTCGTGTATCAATCAGTTGCCGTGTAGTGCATTCGTATCAATTACAGCTCATCAGTCTCAAGTCCACGGTGCTTATCGTTGGAGAGCAGCAACCCCATTGAGTCTGAGCATCTACGTTTGTTTTGTAGTGGTTTAAACAAGCGGGAAATGTTGTAGATCAAAAAGCTCTCTGCTTAAAGAGTGGTCACAGTTGTAGCGATTTCAAGATCAGATCGTGTGTCAACCACCTTCTCGGGGAGTCTAGTGGCCCTTTATCAACGGTGGCGAATACACGAAAAGGCAGTGACTCTGCCAATAACCTCTACAGTTATTACCTGTCTGATGACTGCAAGTGTTCGGACCACATCGTAAAATTGTAACTGTGATAGCACAGCAGCTTGACGATGGAAGAAAAGCATCAAAGAATGCTCACTCCATGTATTTTCGCCTCACTACATAACATTGGAGCACACATCTCCCGTTACAATTTTTTAAACGATGGTAAATATGAAAAATCTATACCCTGGCACTGAGTAAGCTACTTGATGATTCACTGCACCATTGACAAATGTGAGTTCTAGGTTCTACACGACAGAGATATCACCATTGGACATACCAAGTTTCCAATATGCGCTAGTGATTGTTATGACAATGCATCTACCTACATGAACTTTCATTCCGTCCATATGATCGAAATCGACAACCATTGACTGGAGAGTTCGCCAATATCTGTAGGTTTGATTACCAAAATATCGTCATAACTTGAGAGTAGATCAGAGTTAGGTATCCTGGAGGTATGAAAGTGTTAAAGTCAATCACCATATATCTGAAAATATCATGCTTCGTCGACAAATATAGTTGAATCACGCGAATTCTTTTGTTCCGCGATCGACCTCTGTTCGGCTGATGTGTTTTGCCCAGAGGAATTGTTGAGAAAATTGATATTAGACTTATTGACTTGGGAACAAGATTTATTGTGGATTGGTATCGGATGTTTACTCTATGTTCGTAAAACAAATAGAGTTGTACCGGTTGCAGGAGTACGTACATAATGAACGTACGTACGTAATGAACGTACGTACATAATGAACGTACGTACATAATGACCTGAGACCATTTCATTTGCAGCCACTTTGTATCTAAGTGACTGACATTGCCCATGCTAACGTATCTCCATCAGCATCATCATACTGCTTTTCCCTGAGTTTGTGATCAACCAAGTTGCTTTGTTTATTAGCAGTTCAGCTCCACCACTAAGCAACCACGCAGGAACATCTGATCACCAACAAAAACCCTCATTAATCGCTTATCTAGCGTATTAAACGTTGAGTAACCGAAACCAAGTGACTAACTGATCCCTGATGTGTAAGCCCATCATTCTTCCACGCAAAAAACTCTGCCTTTGGGCCTCTTTTGTCTACTATTAGCGACTATCTGCTGATTACTCCCTTAAAAACATTGGCAAAGCTGGTCGATGTTATTTATGCTTGCAGTATCTGCTCCCTCTGGCTATGTGCATTAATTGCATTGATAAGTAATTGTCTCAGCAGACGTAATCCTCATGAAAAATATGCATAATGCACTCAATATACACAGCCGCGGTAATGGATTTTTTAATGTTATCAGTCTTAATGATCGGGAAGTAAATGGTGTCTACCTTTGTTTTAAAGACTGACTGTATTGTCAATATATCGGCACCGTTATTCATGCAAAGGTTTATTGATTCCATACTTCCAGATACTAGGGGATTGGGATGTGCAAGGCCAAGCAGTGCTCACTACCAGTGTTTTGTACCAAGTCATTCCTTGCCCAGGGTTGCGGTCATAGTCTTGAGTCGTAAAGTAAGACCAAGCTGACAAACTTCTCAGTTATTTTGAATCACCCGAAAACATTTTGTCACGATAGCTTTACAATGACATTCCCTGTAAAATGAGGTGACTACTACGCGAATGCGTCAGATTGATTGCGTTTTCACCACTAAATAATGCAATTGATCATCTGACCATCTGTCCCCGTAATATGATAAAAAAACGCGAGCTGTCACTTCTCTGTGTTTGTCTCAGCGAGATGCCAGTGGACAACATATCATTGGACTGCCAATTCGTGGTGAGAAAAAGTGAGTCAGTGGTCGTCGCTATCTTCTTGTACATGATTACACCATTCAGCCACGTGTCAGCTCCATATGTCAATCTGCAGCGAGTTAGAAAAGGCAACTCTTACACGTCGATTGTATCTTAAGCTGTCAACCAATATGAGCGAATTTGGTTCAATGACAACATCTTCGACTGGACATGAGAGAGCACAGTCAGGGGACACTTTCAGGATGCACACAGCAAACGACAAAGCAATGACTTTTTTCAGCTGTAGGCTATCCACATGACAACATGTAGTGCGGACATCCCAGTAAAATACCAATGATGCCAGACCATGAAGTATAAAAACATAATGTAGTCTGCTCGTGACATTCTCCTCATAACTATTTACAGCAGTGGACATTCTGAACGGCCGCTGTGGGTGTCTCCATTGCCCGGCCCATTAGGTGACCCACAACATCCATTAAAACTGACTTGTTTATGTGGGTGCTGTGCTCCGAAATACAGCCGTCACGAATGAGCAGTAAATTTTAAGGACCTACGGAGTTATCAAGGGCTTTATTACCAAGTTGTTGGCTGCCCAGTCACTTTCAAAACTCAACAGTGAGCATGGTAGTAGCCATCGACAAATTACTCTACTGCTCTGTCACAAAAGTGTACGTGACATCTTCTTGGTGACACGCAGATCCTGGCTAACTCACTCATAAGGTTATCACCATTTGAAAGGCTCCGAGTCAGATTGCTAAATCATATTTCGCCGAATGATTCGCGGCCAAGATTGACAAATTTATGGCACCCAGATGTGCGGCAAGCGGATCGCGAAATTGGACAATTCTCCTGCCGACAGATCTGACAGAAAGTCGATGAGTATACAATTCTTCAGATCTTTGGTCCAGTAAGAGGTGACCTTTTTCTTTCTGGACAATTGGGAGAGAGTCACACTTTGCTAACAGTTACAGCGCATGTCGGGCGATCCGGATGAACTTTGTCGTGCGTTGTTTTTTTTCTTGTTGGGTGAAACCCTCACTTAGTAGCTATGTGACCATATTACAAATGTTTTTTGTTAATAAAACACGATATGACTACTTTCCCATTGATTCAGTTAAGTCGACTCCGTGTTGTGATGAACAATAAGGTGGAAATCCTACAACGCAAGAATGTGACCGAAATGGGTGATGCCTGTATCGATCAAGTTAAGCGTTCGGATGCTTGGTATGTGACCCTGAGCCTGGCAGGCCAACTCCGTGACAAGAAACTCGGACAAAAACTTTCAAAAGCTTGCATTCACGTCGTGGAGTGCGTTTGCGACTGCATTGACCCTGGTCATGGGGATATAAATGACATGGGCACTTCATCCCAACCCAACTGGCATGCCTGGGTCAATCAATGCAATGGCAATAATTTACCCCCAGCATGTTGGCCCTGTTGCCTATGTCTTTCTACCACTCAGACTGCATCCTGATCCCGTTGCAACAACTGACGCTCCTGTCAGGGTAATGTGAATTTATATCAGCTTGAGAGTTATTTTTCCAATGATTCCATTTATCCTGTGAGCAGGATTCTGAAATTAATCCTTGCGTAGGTGTAGTCGTATTTCTGTTGTTGGTGAAAACATCGCGTGCAATCACAACCTCACTTCCGAAAAAGTCGTATCATGATCCCTCAACTAATTGAGTCAAATACCACATCATCCGATCATGTGACTGGGAGTGTCTTGTTCGAGATTGTACAACGAGAGGGTTGGCTTGACTCCTGTCTGATCCTCTGCATCCATCATAGCAACCCGTCTAAACGGCTCAGAGGAATAAAAATCATGCGATAAACTGGACGTTCTTTTACAAGACTAGAGACTCGTGTTCAGTATCGCAGCCGACAACAACAACCAAAGTAAATGCCATCTTGTCATAGTTTGGCGCCCCGATTCCTCCTTCGATTCCTAATAACTTGTACCGATCGAATGTGAATACAGTCACCCAGTGACCCTACAGCACCATCTTTCGCTGTCAGGATGTCACAGTTCCCGATTAATTCATTCTTTTTGCGAAAACCAAATGTGCAACTCCGAATCGAATTTCTCCTATGCAATCTCCTTGCGCATCTGCTGTTTTCTCGATTTCACTGACCTTCTTTGAGACGAGTGCAAATCCCGTAAGTCGCTGGCTGATACGGCGGTTTATCGTTCAGATTCATTTCAATTATCTTGTCAATTTCATTTCTGGGATTGCACGTAGATTTCAACGACAAATGTGAGAGTTTGTGAGTTGGGACGAGAGGGAATAGTCTGTAGTTTGAAGGAAATTAATCTCGGGGGGAAACATGCATGCTGGATGTAAAAACATTGATTTTGTAACGGTTAAAGTTTAGAAAGGAGTCTCCAATCCACCGATTGTGTTTGTTGGATAACCGTGCCTCGCACCAAGTATTCTAATCCACGTCAGGGGCTGTGGGGCTGGGTTGACTATGGGAAGTTGCCTTATTTTAACGTTTGTGTAGCATTCTTTATGACGTGGGTAAGTTGCGTAGCACAGTGCGCCTTTGACCCATACATTGGCACATGATAACTTTTTTATGTCACCTGACCATGTGCGAATATAAATGCGCTTCGCCTAAAGGCCTATGTTTGGCGTTGACAAGTGTTCGAACGTTGCGCCTAATGTAAGTTGTTTTGCTATAGATAGTACATACAGGGTGTTTTATCGATCGAGACGGAAAACTACTTCGATCCCTTATTTATTGATGTGCCTGATTGCGACTGAAAAACATCCAACATACTTAAAATATTTTCATCGCGATGGAATTTATCGGGAAAAAAACATAGAAAATCATTAGATGTAAAAGGGATTCTAAATTAACCTGAGCCGGAGCCTTAGGTGGGTTTTATTTCAAGGATTTTTTTCCTCCCGTAATCATTGGTTTGAATTTTAAAATGAGGTATATGATGTACGCCCAAGGCTACATATGCACTTGATGTAATATTTGGCGCGCGATTTTTCTATGTATATTTAAAAAACAGCTTTGATTTGCAAAGGGAAATACAGATATGTAGAGCAATCATTATCTCCTATTTTACTTTGCAGTTAATAATTTCATGTTACTATTGCCGGGAGGCGTTATAACCGAACTGATAGTCAGCTGATACTGATAGATATCTGCTTGTGGCCTTTAACTAGAGCTATATCGATATACAGCAAGGTGAAGGCAACATATCTACTTCAAATGCAGCAAAACTATATACATATATAATTTGCCTTTGGTTCACATGACTCCTCCAGTATCCTCATCATATCCATAGATCTAGCCATGGGAAATGTCATCTGCTGTAATTGTCTCCTATGTAACTTTAATCAGCCCATCCAGTGCGAAGTTTGCTGATTACCATTGTGCTCATAGTATGTAGAAGCCAATTCCAAAACAATGAAATCTGACATAAATATCTATAGATGCTAAAATGATCAAGAGCAGAAAATGTATGAACAAGTTTCCAGGATAATATTTTAAATGTCAAAGAACCAATCATAACGTAATAGCCCTCCAATGGAATATATAATTGTGATCGGATAATATAACGGCAATAGAATTCTCCACAATCCTTTCATTTTAAAATGTCTCCAATATCACTATATTCAAATTCAGATAATTGCGTATATCAAAATCTGGGTTGCGTTTGTCTGGATATATATGTAATCATGCATCATTTGCACTTAGCAATACAGACAGGGGAGGTTTCGTAGGTAGGATTTCACTTGAAATTGCCCATCTCTCCCCGCGATATTGAGTTACATGTATCTTAATGAACTAAAGCAACGTTTACAGGAGGAGTATTAGATTTGACCCGCGTCCAGTACTTGAAGTGAAGATGTACTGTTTCAAAAAGGCGTGGCCGGGTGTTGATACATTGCCTCAGTCCTAGGAAGCTGCATATAAACATAAGTAAAAAAATAATCATATTAAAAACCGATCTTCTCATTTTGACCAGCCATCGATCGATCGGGTACCAATCTTAGCAAAGCACCTCGCAGATGTTAAGGGCAGACCTGGCTAAGAGCTCTCCCCGATCTTTAAGCGGTTGGTTGAAAGTTGCCTTTAGCTTGTTCATGCAGCGACCCATGACATTTTGAAAGATACGGCAAACAACCTTTAACATTAACTTGACAAGATCAGACCCGTTAAAGTGACTTTTATGAGTTAAGCTGCTTGGGGTAATATCCAATCAAAACGTTCACTCTGGCAACCTTCGACGCCTTGGTACATCTGCACATGTTGGTTGTACCCTGACGTGAGGTTGAGCAGAATTTAACTCTGGTTTTATGGCTGCTGAAGAATAATTAAATCTAATGTACGTCTCGCATGCGATACTTTAAAGAACCTGGGAGGTTATAGTTTGAGGTCATCTGGTATGAAGTGTACGGTGCCATCATCTCAAAGTGCAGTATGTGTCTGGGTATTAATTATAGGATTTATTCTCATATATTGACGTCAATATAGACACGACTGTTCTCGCTGACCTTATGCCAGTAGTCAAGCTATCAATTCCTCTAATTATAATGTTTTCTCCATGTATAGTGCCATTGTCGCCCACTCTGCCATTCTACTGGCTCAGTGTTTGCAACCGGTAATGATGTTTTAGTGATATTTGTCCTAATGGTTTACTCCATGCTAACATACTTCATAAAGAGCACTGTGTAAACTGTCAACTGGTACACAGTTTTAGAAATGGTCATAAACTGGGTGTAATAGGTGATATCAAAGTAGATTATGCTGCTCATTTGATTCGTTAGACTTGTTGGCAGTGTTTTGTAAATGTAGACATTTTCTGGGCAGCCCGGTGAAAGGTTTTTGAATACAGAGAATCACTCATGTTTTCCAGCTTACATACGAACAGTGAAAGGAAACAAAAATTGAAACACTCCAAAATATAACTCCTGTATTCGAATTGTCGACCTTCAATTTGTTGACTCGGTTGCCTTCATTTATTTCCTGGGCCTCGCTAACAACAACCTGTACTTCTTGAGAACCTTAGATATGGTAGAGTCACGATTTTGAAACCACTCTTGGAGATCAACAGTGTCAACTTGGCCTTGGTTTTAAATACCAATGATGAAATATGAAGCTACGTCTATATCATTTAAAGCATGTCAGCAACAGCCAAACATAGCTGTTGACTGAAAGACAAAATGTCTGTCATGATCAAAACAGAAGATGTATCCTTGCCTACACAATATTTAAGTGAATATTATCTGTTTAGCAGGCGAGTTATCGCAGCGTTAACATAAAATCAATATACATAGAGTGTTTGGCTTCAAATTAATATTCATTCATCAACTCTAGCTTATTACAAGAGTTAATCTAACAAATTTCCATCTGGAGGAGTCCCCTCAATGAATTTAATAACCTGTAGGCTCGCCCTAGTTCAATATGCTGCAGTTTTTATGCCTTGAAATTCAATTTGAACCGCTTGAGATTCTGTGTGTACAGCGGGTTATGCATAATATTATTGCAAAGTGAAAATCAGTTCCCATCTTCGTTGAGCTGATCGAGTCATAAAAGTGATTTTTTTCTAAGAAGCAAATGTTATTTTTGGTTATGGTTATCGATAATTACATCATATAATTTTATGTCTGTGTTTGTTTGTGCCATGCGACGAGAGAGAATTTAAAACCAGCCAAAGGAGCATTTATGTGCGGTACATATCACGTAAATCGTTATTCGTAGAATTTTATGGCCACTTTATAATGGCAGTTCTCACAAATAATTGCATTAGTTCGAATATTCCATAATTGGACAGAATTTTGAAAAGAGATTGATTCATGTATACTTCCATTTGCGGACTCCAAAATGGCCGTCCCTAGAGAGTAATATTTGAATATCGATGTAAGGAAGGCTGCACTGTTTCCGCAGAGAAATTGGTAGAGCCATTGCTTGTAATTTATCAAGTTGACTCGTGAAGAGAAATGTTGATTGCCCGATACAAATATAGGATGTGACTTGGTACAGGCTGAATATAAACAGCGGATACATGTAAGTCATTTATTTGGTGGTTTATTGCAGCACACATATGTATTTACCTATTGTAATCGTGTGGATGTGGTGACGCGAATTGCATATTTGCGCCGCCAGACTATCATCAACATCCAAGTGGCGATGTCGGAGTCTTTGATAACCTCTGTGAACCCTGTGTCACTTAACCGCTTTAAATCTAAATCTTAGTGGGAATAAGTGGAGATGTTAAACTTGGTTGAGTCAGACAAGTTAGATCACCTTCAACCCCATTATATGAGACATTCGTCATCCTTAAGAAATTAATCCACAATCCATCGGCCTTGTTTCAATTTATTATGACATCATTGGGTAATGAGATCACTTTGAAACTCTCCCGCCTGGGACAGAATTTAAATTGGCTTAAACTTAATGCTGTCGTCATTGAGTCATACAATAATCGTAGCTTAGCCTTGTTCTGAAGCTTGAAGCATAAGTTATGTGCTTCTCGATCACTTAAAATGCAAATCGCTTCGTGAAAATATCTTTTCCTTCATCTTTCATGCGATTTGTTGAAAACTCAGCTCATCATGTTAAAGCTGTCGATGACTATTCAATAATTCATCCGCAGACGACTTGAAATTAACCAGCGGTAGATAAAACAGGAGACAAGGGTTTCTGAGTAGCGCGTGAGGTCGTCCTCTGTGTCAAGTACATTTAGCAAGAGATTGTCGTGTGTTCGCTATGCCATCGTGTTCATTGTATGACTTTTTGCCTTTATCACTTCCAAAAAGGTAACACTTCTTGCCTCAGCTCAAATACACCTAAAAAGGAGTGCATTCGATTTAAAGGACTGAAACTAACGTGCATGTAACGTATTTGAGCATAATATTTCTGCTTCTTGTCAATTCCTGTGATCTAGAACTTCTAATGTACCAAATATAGACCTTGTCTCTCCATCCCACGCCACCTTATACTTGCAACAGCGCCCCTCTTCTGAGATGAAATCCACCATCTCTTCTCTATCAAACCATCTACCGGCCGAGTACCTATTCCTGCACTCCTAACCCTGACCACGCCAGATTCCCCACTAACCTTCAGCCATATTTCATTGCTTATCGCTCCCTTGTCCTCAACCAGAGCCACTGGAGGTTCATTCCAAATTATGGTCATTTCCATGCAATAGGCGACTTATTACTTTTTTGTCCCATAAGGGCACGGTTAATTACACTCAATACCGGTCTTATAGCTGAGCTATGGATGGAGTATACTCGCGAAGCTAGTGGAGTTGATATTCTATGAGCAGACAAGTCGATATCGCCAAGACTTCGATGTCAGAAATACCACTAATCACAACATTCCTCAGGCAGGTCGGGATTGTTGCACATCCGAACAGGTATTGGCCAATCAGCCAACCAATCATGCCTGTTGGTTTCAGAAAGCATGGACTAGGGGGCTTACCGGGCTTCTAATTGGCCAATGTACCTGGGAAATGATGATGTTTTTGCTTGAAAAAAGTGACAAATATACGTTGCAAAATCAGCAGAAATGAAGATTGGCGCAATTTTCGAATGGCTTATTATCCGTTTCCCGGAAATACGCATTGTACAGTAGCAACGTCCGGCGTTGAAAACTCTGCAGCAATCATGATTTACTCCTCTTACAGACGCAGCAATATGTACTTGAGCTACTTCCGCTGTCTGCTGACAATGAAAACACTCTGATACCCCCTCAAGTACGCACATCGATTTCAGAACATTGTTGTCTTCCTACAGAAATGTACTCTTGTTGATGTTTTTTGTTTTACTATGTACACATTATACCCATGAAAATCGACTCTGTAAAAATCAGGATGTGTATGTTACAAAGAATGCATTGTAGATGAGGGTGTTACGGTTATTATGCACATATTGGAGTCTTTTTGTTAACGTCTAAGTCTAGAATTATGGTCATGCGCAGATTCGAGAATCTGTTTCAGCCGGTTGGTATGAAGATAATGCGGTTCTGCCCTGCGGTAGATGGAGGTAACCGCAATCTATCTTTCGTATTTCCCACCTTGTCGTAGGCAGGTTTACCAACGATTGGAGAGCGGTCACGCCGTACGTCGAGGCCACTTCCAGTCTGCCTGAGGTCACCATGGTACCAAGTAGGTTGTCAAGCTTTGTAAGCTCATGATACTGGTCTTATGTCTGACCTGTTTGATAGGATGTGGACTGACTGTCTCACTTGTTTTTTTCCGACTCAAACCAGTAAGAAATTGGAGAGCCTTTGAAGTACCAGATGAAACTATGTCAATTTGCAGACACAGAGACCCAAGATGGGGACCAGGGAAATCACCTCAACAATTCTCAAAGGAATCTATTTCCAAAAACGGATGACCAGAACTGACCTTATCGGTGACCCACTGAGACATATGAATACTTTGTGGTAGTCAGATGTCTAATGCACAAAGGGGGCCTCGGGATACATGACTGATGAATTGCTCAGCTAAATTTAATCATCAGTTTAACAGTTCAATGGAAGCTCGAAAGATTGGCTATGATAGTGTACTACGCCTTCGAACTGAGCGGGACAATATGTAGAAGGGTCAAATTGGTCATCGTCGTCATTTAGTCTATATGTAGTCGTATTGATACGGCTCACTGTGATCTAGAGGGAGAACTTGGGTGTGGGAGTTATGTGACCAGGAGGATAATGTGCCTATTCGCCTCTTTTCTGTCCTGTAGTAGAATTGCTGGGATTGTTTATCATATTGATATAGCTCTGAGGCGAGTTAGTGGCTAGACATAATTGGACAAACAGGTTTGTGGAAGATCGCTCAGTCCTTTCAGCGAATAGTTTCCCCCAACACCAAATGACAAAGTCATGTATTCTTACCACCCAAGATTAGCTACGATTCAAGTGACTGACACTGCATCTTAAATACGTCGAGAGAGCCCGCGGTCACAGGCCACAGAGTGAGTAGAGAAAGAAGGTAATCATGCCTACAGCGGGGATCGGGAGAGACGGGGATGGAATATGGAATGATGAGGACAGGGACACAGCCGTTGCGCCTGGTTCGCGTTAGTATTTCGTGGTTTTGCTCTCTCTTAATTATTATTCTAATTTTTGGCGCGAAGTTTACAAGAAAGAGCGACTACCAACACTAAAATTGAACAATAAAATGGTTAAAATGGTAAGCAATCCCACGTGAAATGGTCCAATCAGTGTTTTGATCAATTCTTGACGGACGAATTGACAATCGATGGAAAGTCATCATAAAGCGATTACATGACGGATATTTTACTTCGCGTTTTAATCTTGTAAATATTGTAAAAACGTGATTTTTCGTGATCAGCCTTCGCAGGAAAGAGGCTATCATTGCAAAAGCACGACTGCTTTTTTCTGACAAAACCTGCAGCGGAAAGTGGCTGCCTAGTTGTTATTATGGATTGAGAGTCCGTTTCTTGCTGATTTTTTCAATTGCTTCCCTTGTTGTTCAAGCAAATCGGACAATATCTAATCTATCGTCGCTGCAATTTTCTATTTCCCATGACTGAACCTTCAATAATAATGTTATACGTGAGCTTCAGCATCTCAAACAGACCTGTAGTGGTCATGCTCATGCTCATCACACTTATTCCGTCATCGACATTGGGCAGACATTTCAAATGCTGAAGTTTCAAGTGCCTCTCTTCTGCTGGTTGATATCAACATCGATCCACGACTTGAGCTTAACCGAAATCTTGTACAAGTGCAACAAGTGTACGGACATGTAGTGATAAAGTGGTATTCTTAGTGTGGTAAAATCTGACGTTGGACCTGCCTTTTAAATCCTTGACATTGAAGTATCTCTTGTCTCGTACATTTTAAATATGATAAGATTTGCCACGTGATATGTGGCATGGTATGTATACGTGTTGCGTGCATGCGACATCGATCTCTGTTCTTGGGACTCTTGCAACGCATTTGTTAAGCAGATAAAGTGACCGTCACTTAAAACCCTGTCCCAAAGACAAAATGCCAGAGTAGATATTTGGACTCGCAGATATCGGTATAAACAACCGGGTAAAGGTCAAAATGACTTTGCGACCCGATCTGAGTGTCAGTGGGGTTATTATGGGAAACATGTTGGTATGAGCACTACATACCAAATGCGTGATATTATCAAATATTGGATATACCCTGTTGATTGTCTTTAACAATGAAACAGTTGGTTGAATAAAAGACGGAAGCATTATTTTTCGTAGTGGCAGGGTTAACATCTTCATGAGATTTCCTCGAGGTTTCGGGAGATTTATTGCTTTACTTACAGCTCTAATTATCAGAGCTTACACTTCTTAATGCGTGACAAGCCCATTACCCTTACGCTTTCTGTTGACGATGCATGCAATCTGCACTGATTATATCACAGCTTTAGCTTCACTGCAAACATTTAGAGATTGCGATATGTTTTTATTCAGATCGATGAAATTTGTCCTGAATTTATTATACCGTTGACATGTTTGAACGAGGGATTGATTTGAAAGGATTGCGATTGTGGATATGGAGATTAGAACCAATTGATGTGCAGGCGTGATCTTGCATAGAATGGATTTGCTATTGGAAATTGCCATCCGGAGTAAGCAAAAGTAAATCAGTAATTGTGTTGAGAAAAAAATATTGGTGGGGTGGCTAAATGATGCAACGCAGGTTAAATGGACACCTACTTATACCTTGTTGGTGCCATTACGACAGTAAGACTTCATCAAACCTCTGCCGTCCCTGCCTGTTCTTGGCCAGCTTTTCGATTTCATTTCAACCGTCCCCCGCCGATCTCGTTTCGTGGTGATGTCTCACTGCCAGGTATTCTTCGGCCGCCTTCTTCCTTGAGGATTACAAGTCCAGGCTTGAGGAATGCCTGGACAGGCTATGGGCTTCCTACCAGTGTCGCCCAACAACCTCCGTTAGCGTTTGATAACTCCCGGTCTCCTGGACCGCGGTTTGCTGAGCTCTCCTCTCATGCAGTTCCTGGGTTGAAACACGTTGCTTGATGTATATGTGGAGGCTTCTTCGCAGACACTTGATAGAATGTTTTAAAACTAGAAACACTAACGCCTGTCTACCATATTTCCAACGACCGTTCAGCCATGTGTCAAACGCCCTCAGATATGATAAGACTACCAGTAGGCCGCAGTGGCGCTACCGTATTCTCCAACAGAGGACTGCTGGATGTGGAGCTCAGATATGAGCATCAGTTGATATGTCTTACTCCAAGTGGCCGTTGCGACCATTATTTGAAATCGAATGCCACCTCATCAGACAGTTCCTCAATACACGCATGGTTTTAATACTAGCAAAGCGGGAAATCGTTTTGCATCTTAAAAACTCATAAAATAGCTGCGTGCTCCTATAATCATCACAGGGTGTCATGTTCTTCTCCTGATTATGTATCTTATGAATTCACTTTGCCAGTATTGTAAAAGGACCAATTTTAAAGGCCACTTTGAAACTTAACATGGTACAAATGGCACAAAAGGCGCCATTCTGTCAAGCTTGTGCATGTACGTGAAATCAAAACCTGAAAAATATTTCCTTTAAAATAATGACTTCATGGCATAGTGGGTAAGACGGTATGGGTCGGGTGGTGAGGGTTCCGAGTTCGAACCCGATCGAGGGATATATAATTTTTTTATTTTTTTATTTTCACGGAGCTCTCTTTGTACAAAACGCATTGCCATATCAGGTAGCTGCTAGCGTCGTGTGCCTGTGTTGACCAAACCTTCTCAAGCAACCGCGATGTCCGGACGGACGGCTAATATATCTTTAGATCCGTTTTGCAAATTCATCCTCGGTATATCGTCAGTCCGGTTTGATTAACTTGCAAATTTACTTCCTAGATACACGCTATATTAAGTGACATAACCTATTTATTGAAATGATAAAGTAGGACGAGTCTGAGATCCATTACATTAGACGCCTCTAGCCCCATTCTAAATCTCACAAAAAACAATTAACATTTGTAGCAAAAAAAATTACGCGTTCACGACACCGCAGATTCAATTATGGCTTCGAGAAGAGAATAATTGCGATGTCGTTAATGAGACGAAAGTGAGCAAAACGGGTGGTACGCTGTATCTATAAAACATCTTCTACCCAGAAATAGTTTTCCCTTTGAGCAGGTGGAAGAATTTCATGAAAAATGTGGATAAATTGAGGTAAGGGTAAATTTATCAGTAAATCTCTATTGGATTCTGTAGAGGGGAAGTAGATGATATATAGTTCAGATATTGGTGTATGTATGAAGAATGATTGAACCATTCTGGATATTGTTGTGTTGCGCCCGAACTTGCGTAACGGACCCAGACACAATCTAAAATCGTTTTCTAAACTCGAACTTTCGCCGCTACCATCGCCACAGGTTACGCGAATCAATCTCTGGCCTCGCATTGCTCTCTGGTAAAAAACGAAAACCTCACTTCGTCATCAATAACTCAGTAAGAACATGTATGTAATATATATGCTGGCGATGGCACCTGTTTTTTCTTGGATTCCTCTCATCAATCAAGACATCCATATTAATGCAATTCTTATTACGTGGCCAGTTTTTTTTCTTTTGAAATTGCCTATACGTATCGGTCGAAGCTTTATCTCTTTCCCGGATCATTGTCACTTTAGTTCCTCGTTTGGTTCCCAGAAAAGTTGACGAAAAACTGTAACGATAATCGTGCTCATAAAGCCGAACACATGGGATCGAAAGACCGGGCGGGGCGGGTGGGTGGATATTTCTCTTAACAGTGGTGGCTCCTACCCTGAGCAGTTGACCTGTAAGACTATCTCTACTGCTCTAACAATGATCAACAGCATCATAGGGGCAAATCAGGGGAATCTTTAACCTTTCCATTGGCAGCATTATCCGAGCAATCATACATACATCTCAGTCCCACGAGAGCTAGCTCCTATTTCAGCTATCAGATTGTTATGAGCTAATCCCTTATATGTCTGTAGCAATTTCAATATGACAATTCAATGGTCGACTATCGATGAGGCTTAATCTGATTACTACTGGTCTGCCGTTTGAGCCGTAGCCTCCGGGTATGTCGAGGAGAGTCGGCAAGGGTTGGCGAGGGTAGTAGGAAGCCGATGTCTGGTCATACGATCTACCTTCATATGGCTTTTTTAGAGGCGGATGATGAAAATATGTCTCTTCTTGCTGTACCATTGGACTGCTGTTTGAGCCGTAGCCTCCGGGTATGTCGAGGAGAGTCGGCGAGGGTTGGCGAGGGTAGTAGGAAGCCGATGTCTGGTCATACGATCTACCTTCATATGGCTTTTTTAGAGGCGGATGATGAAAATATGTCTCTTCTTGCTGTACTATTGGACTGCTGTTTGAGCCGTAGCCTCCGGGTATGTCGAGGAGAGTCGGCGAGGGTTGGCGAGGGTTGGCGAGGGTAGTGGGAAGCGAATCCAGACTATCTAAGCTGGGTAGAATTTCGAGGGGTGTGGGTATGATGCTAAGCCGTGGTCCCTGCAGGATGGAGGGGCAGATGTTAGCGAGATGTTGCCTCTCACGAGTCGCTTATCATCTTACTGTCTAGGTATAGGCCCAATGTAAAATGACACCAGCATTTATGACTTAGTATCCGGCAGATGCTTTTCCTTTTTGTCATGCTTTACTCTGTTGGATAGAATACTTCACTTCTTGGTCCGGATGTGATGTATGAGTAAGCTTGTAAAATGCTGTGCAATACATTCAAACCGCTGTAACTGTTTGGTAAGCTCGGCCGCATATATTGAGCAAGGCCAGCTACTGTGATTGGCATTACATACAGATGGATAGCTCAAAGCTACCATAAACCATGTGAATTTACACAGTAACAGGACCCATGATGTATCCTATTTACAGCAATCAAGTCGTTATGGAAGTATCTATGGGTCAGTATTCATAGCTACTGTAAGGGATGCATTTGGCGCTCAAATGTATTTCACTGTCGTGGTGCACGCATTTACCGGAAATTGGACAGAGTCACTTGGGGTGCTATGCGATATATTGTGAACTTGTTTTTCGTTCTGGTTATATGGCTAGATAAGCAATCAGTATCAATGTTACATGTATTTACTTGAGTGTATGGTGTTGTAGGCTGCGGGAACGTGATGGGCAGTGCATTCAGCATTGTAGTTACTTGTTTGAGTATGTTATCAATCAAAGCTACAGCTCACAGGGAACCATTGAGGAAATGATGAATTATTCATCAATGTTCTACCAAGGACGTTCAAACAAAGAGAATATTCAGCCGGAAGGTTGGGAAATGCATTTGACTCTTTGAGACAAGTTGTGTGCTTTTCTGTCATCAATTAACAGGAAAGAGGAAACATGGAGCTTTTTCTGTCATCAATTAACAGGAAAGAGGAAACATGGAGCTAACAAAGACTTACTGGAGCTTTCCTATTGTTCAGTGCGATATTCCCTGGTGTGAACCTGGCCTGCGTATCTTCTTTAGGAAACAGATTCTGAACAGGCGAAAGACGTTGAGGCTACAGTTGGATCGTCACTGCTGGAAAGACGGCCTTGTGACTGACAGTGATGATCATGAGTGAGAGATACAGTTCTCTTACTTTTTACACAGTTTCGTTTTTGATAGGTCCCGCTTTTTGTGTGCCGCACCCGATACATATGAAAAATACTGCCATGCAACTATTGTCACTTTCTCACTAAAATTCACTAAAAGAAGAAGAAATGTTAAATGCCAATCATTCTGTGCCCCATTGCCTGCTTCAACTTGGGAAATTAAATCTACAATAGATTTAGCAATACGGTAATCGAAATGAAAACAAAAATATTGGCGCCTGCAGAACACGTAATCTGTCAAATCTAATTTGAACGTCCAAATCAATTAAGATTCTGACTTAAAAGCAGCTATTGGGATTAAGCGGCCATTTCCAAAGTTAAAAAAACCTACGCAGAACCAATTGACTCAGTGGTTCTGTTACAGACATTCTCGTAAAGCACGGAACAGCCGAAATCACTCATAAGTAAATTGTACGGGTTTGCCTAGAAATAAGTTGCTTCAACAAGTTTTGCCACTTCAATGGAAACTTTTCTGTTATCCAGGAATCACATTTTTCATCAAGGACGCTTTTTTCAGTTACATTGCATCGATCAATACAAAACTACGCTATGTTTTCAAAATCTCCACATCTCTACCCTCAAGAGCATCAGGTTGTTGTATTACTTCCACTGTCGTCTTCTCCGATGTTTTGTATACTGAGTCGAATCCACTCCAGTTGCATTCTCCCGCCTCTTCACCCGTGAACGAAACGTCAGATTTACGTGCGGTGCTAAAAATTGCACTTGAGCACATCTCTAGTGGGAATTAATATCCGAAAAGACGAGTTTAATATAATGTTGCATGTCATTATACTCTTCTTCATCTTCAGCTTCTAAAGCAAAGCTGTTCAGACGGTTCCACTCGTCTGATGAATAACGCTATCTTGATCCAACTACTCCTTCTTTCGAAACTTGTACATCTATGTCTTTTTCTAATTCGTTCTTATCTTTTTTTCTTTTCAGGTAAGTTGAACCACTGGACATTCCCACTGTGTTGGTGTCAGCGAGTAAGATGCGTTCTTCTCCATATAAGTAATCCTGACATATATTGAGGCCCTCCATGGATGAACCTTGTCAACGTCGAAGCATCTTTGATAATTGATCAAAGGTTACTGAGACGCTGAGTTCTGACGCATAGTTTCATGTACACTTCTTTTGGTAAATACGCATTTGTTGCGTTTTAGGTTCAATAAAATCAAGGTATCCCTAATTTGATTTAACTGCTGACGTTGATAAACCGAAGAGGTTAAAATTAGAATAATACTGAACGACGATGAAATAATAGTGTGATGATAAATCACACGCACATGTAGCGTCGACTATACAGACCATGTAGTGTTCTATCTGCAATCATTATATCAATGTATACCTTCAAACCCGTTTTTTACAAAGATGTTCAAATGGCATAATGATTCACTCATAACGATTTATCTATAGATCTGAGTTCAATTTTTATATCAATATAGTCGTAGATATCAAAACCTAATAGGGTGTGTCTATCAACCAGTCGAATGTACACGTAAAATTTACATTTCCACAGCAAGATTCAAAACCACTGTCCCGCCTTCTTTATCATTTCAATTAGAAGAGCAGTTACAATCTATTCTAATGTGCATTTTGCTCCTCACTTCAAACCAGCTTTACGGTTTGAAGAACGCTTGCCTTCATTAACCTAGTCAGCAAGTGACTATTAAAAGTAGTTTCATAAAACAAGTCACATGAAGTGTTGACGAAGAGCGCTTGACTGCGTGCTAATAAACTCTGCGGTAATTTCATGATTCTATTAGAATTTCAATTGGTATCTTTGGTAACTGTAACTTGGAAGCTATTTAGATATCAGAATCATGTACTTTCAAGCACACAGTGGCAGAATGATGGTGGTTCTTTAGGAATTGATCGACTCTAAGTGGCATGCTGTAAATCAGGATTAACGTCCGTTTTGAAAGTTATTACGCCGGGGCTTATAATCTGCATACAAACAATGCATTAGGTAATTTGCATCACCAGAGTGGAAGCCACGATGAGCTGTGGTGCCTGGCAGGAGAGCTAGATAGAATGTAATGATGAAGAATAGTAATGCTTCTAAATCGAGGACACCAACTTAAGCTTGTCTAAATAGCTCATCAGCCTGTGAATTATTTTCGGTAATGAATTTTTAACAAGTCATTAACCGATGTTTTGTTTTCATGGGAGAACAGTTACATCATAACAAAGGGATACTTATTCATGGGCATGTGTGTAACCGAAGCAAATTCTGTAAATTTCATTCGAACTTCTGCCGACCGTGATTGAATGATGTGTATTAGTGCATCGCCTCTCTAGGCCTAGCAATATGTGAACACAGCCCTTTATTAACCAACGCTTGCATCATCTGTGGGTAGGCCTAAGGGGAAGCTTCTGGGCATTTTCACAACTTTTTTAGTCGGTTAGCGCATACAAATAACTTACTACATTTGGAAAGGAATGCTATCAGAATGTCATCGATTAATCATTAGAAGATGAAGGATCGTATTATGTTGCTTCAGGCCTGATGAATAAGAAATGAGATGACAGCTTTACCAATAGACAATGACTGTCATCCGTACCTCCATGGTTATTCCGTTGAAGTCTCTAACAACACAGTTATTCCAAAATGATCTAAAACTTTCGCCTTACAGGTCAGTTCGACAACCTAAAGGGTCTGATTCTCGTCAAGCTGGAAATTGATTTTTCAAAAGTACTACTGGTGTCATGAAGTTCACTCATTCGGCATCAGATATCTGTGTTCAACACATTGATCTAATGCCTACGCACTCGGGTCTAGTCTAGTAGAATACAGTTTAAAATATTTCATTTCCAATAATCGAAATAGTTGTTTGTTTATCTTTGTGTATTTCAAAGTATTGAGGATCAGGTTATTGTTTAAGTAAACTGACTAAAGTGGCATGAGAAGGCCGCCATTATGTGTTAGCAAATAACCCGAGGCAATACATCGGATCTACACCGATATATCTGTTGAGGAAAAATATCTTATCTGTATCGTCATTGTGTACACTTGTCAAAACGTGTTACTGTTTATTTTTTCAAATGGGTACTGGTTTTCTGTTCAGATGCATGTTTTGTGAAACATGTGAGCGTTAGTACTGTGAAATACCTCAAGGTAAATTTGCTTGTGAACTCAATTCGAGACGAGACACTTTACAATTACTGCAGGCAGTCTTCACGGTGTTGCTTGCTCACCGGTTTAGTGAGAGAATGGGAAAAAGTAGCACTAAATTTATGTATTCATACTTCAGGAGTATATGAATGAAACCAATACTCAAGTTTGGTATCATGCATTTTCCCTTTGGAGCCCTTGGTCAAAATGTCCCAATCTTGCGAAGTTCAAATGCCTATAACTTTGGACTGAACAGGAATTTTTCCATTCTGTAAAATCCATAATGCTTATAATAGCTGATACTTGAATTATAGCCTGCAATAATAATTATATATGTAATGGTTTATTTTGACCTGAACACTATAAGTGATAGGAATCAGAAACGACCATATTCTAGCTTAATCCAGTTAAAAAAAACCATAATAAGTGCTAATAAGCACTCACACGGGAGAACATCAGAGTGATTCTTGAGAATGTCCACATATCCCCAAGAAAGTATCAGAGCGTTTTGTTTTGTTGACATCTTCATTTGTTCCATCGTAATCAAAGTCTGTAAAGTCTAGCGGCTAACCCTTGACATTTTGCTCACCGACATTAAAGCAGAGTTTCGTCAGCTCAGGCCTGTATCGTTTGAGAGCAAATAATAAACCCTCGGCCACCAATTGATCTGGCAGACTTATTGATTTCCAATTGAACCCAGACATATCCCAAATAGAGTGTTAAGATTTTAACAGAAGAAAACACTGATCGACATTTACGAATTCGATTGGTTGTAAATCGAAATAACAACCAGGGCCCTATTGCTCAATTGGTTTTAGAGACAAATGCCAGTCTTAGCTCAACTAAGCGTTATCTTCTGTTGTACAACTTACGTCGATAGAAAAACCCGGTATGGGGTAGTTAGAAGAGGGGAATTTGTGACGACCGTTCCGCTTCGAAAATATTATCTTCGACAATCGGACAGGAGAAGATGTAAAGAATTTCTCCGAACTGGTGCATTCAATGCACAGATACTCTAAAGTTCATCCAACTTGTTGAAATGGTACTTGAATTCTTATTTTAACTGAGTACATGTCTTCAACAATCGATTAACGATGAAAGAAAGTTCTGATCAATCGAATGCTGCAAATCAATACAGATTTGAATGCAACTTAAATACCTGGCATTTCGGGAAATCTACATGTCGCGTCTCTGCCGATAAAAGAAAGCGAGACAATTTCACAACACTCTTTGCTGGAGTTTTATGCATAAAATGAGTGAATAACTGAATAAATAGAGGAAAATCGTTGCAATATCGTGGACTAATTTATATCAGTAGTTGACGAACGTTGATCTACATCTTAACGGTGCTAAGAACATCGAGATAGTCGACGTGAGCAGGTAAACATCTCCAATGGGAAATGCCATTTAATCAATTAAGATATCGTGTCTTAATCTCCATTTAACATTCATGCAACCTTCCCTCCAAGATACCAGCCGTTTTTAACATATGGAAATAAACGATGCTGTGTTAGTAATAGCTTGTGGCGATCAGATTGGCAGATGGTCTGAACCTTTGGAATTTCATGAAAAAGCGAAAGTCGGTTAAATATCTTTGTTGTCTGTCTGGCTAGCGGTCGAGGCTCCTTTGGGGGGAATATTTCTTGTTGATCATGATAGAAAAAAGCTAACGTGTCAGGGAGGATGGGAAACCAGATATTTCACTTTATATCTGGTCTAAGTTACTCTAATCTATTGATATGTCGATACCAGATGAGGTTGTGATCAGTACTTCGTAGTTAGAGCTGAGCGATAAATGGAGAATTTCTGATACTAGGTCTTCTTTAGTACTCAGTAGGTCGAGTTCATTATAAATCTCAACCCTATGAGCCGATAATGTCGATACAACTGCATGCCACAAATTCCTCATAATGTAGTCAGAAGATTGTGTCAGACTCATGACGACCTATCATTTCTAACCTTTTCTTACACCAGTAAAAAAAGTCCTCTTACACTTATGATCGGCGACACATTCAAAGATCTCCAAAGGAGAGAGCCGGTTACGACAATGTGGTCATCAAAACCTTCAATTCAATCCCCCTCAACCGAATGTTTATAGAAAGTGTCAGTCTTTAAGACTTCCTCTCCTGAGATCCCCAAATGTAATAAGTGGGATCAAAGGCTATGATATTCAGTCCGCAGCAATGGCCGCGTCTGCTTTGATTGGTCGTCACATAAACCGTGTCATCATGGTATCAACAATGATCAATAACTCATTTCACGTTACGAGCGTCTCTATGTCAGGACAGGATAGACCATTGTGTGCGCTTGATATCTATCTTTAACGCTTAAGTAGCTAGACTTTCCGATGTCTGGTAACAGGCTGAAGTAGAATGCTAGATGCACGGGAATGGGGATGAATTAGGATGACTTTGTCATTGAATCAGAAGGTGACAATTTGTAAGCGTGTCTATTGTTTGTGCAACATACCTTTGGTAAAGTAATCTTCACATGATCGAACCGTTTCACACTATGTCAATGCGTGTGCTGTCGGGAATGATTATTCTGTAGTATGATTAGTCTCTTTATTGTTTTGATCAATGAATCCATCCAGGTTCAGGGACAGGACACTATTGTCGATTATGTGGCATATCTTGCGATGCTTTACTCTAAGTCCCCTAGTCGCGAGTATAGGGTATGTTTCGGTTTTTAAGCTGCTTTCAGTTGAATGAGTAGCGAGACGTTTCTGTACTCCGAATACTAAAGAGGTTTGCAGTGTTGACGACAAAGATTATGAACTCTGCACTTTCTTGCTTCTTTGGCCTCCTCTGATTATCATAGCTGCGGTTTCCAGGTTCTGGAGGACTGTTGGTAAGCGGGGTCGCTGACCACGAACAAAACCTTATAAGTCTGGACATCTAATGTCATGACTACCAGTTATGAAAAACTTGCATGCTCTGCCAACCTCTCTTCATTATTCAGCCACTTGTTATTATTCAGCCACTGGTTGCTTCCGCCGGTGCAATACTTTTATTCACCATATTCTCATCTCGCACTTGTAATGGTGGTGAAAATTCAAAGAGCGTTGGCATATGGTTATAAATAAACCCCGGACATAACAACCCACGGAAGTAATAGAACCAAATGTACGCATTTCGAAATTAATTAGACCACCAATAAATCTGTATTAATTTTACAGCACTCGGAAAAGCCGATCTCACGGCAATGGCGCGCGGCGCACGCACCAGGGAGCTGTGGTTAAGGTTGGCGGTGCATGATCTCAGGTTGCATGTTCTGCTGTGGTAAGGTTGGAGCTGGGTGTGTATAAGTATGCTCCAGGTTTAATGATATGGTACATGATCGTTCCAGGCTGGGATGGATGATATACATGCAGTGGTCTTACGATGAGTCTTATTGAATCAATTCTCTTGAAATGTACGTTTTAAAATTGTCAACAGATCCGAGAGTTTACCTCCCCTCCATCAGCAGATGTTAACTCTGAAAACCTGTGGACTATTTTGGAATTGGCGTTTTACAAATTGTGGTCTAGCATGCTCTGAGGTCTGACAATTGTGCACACATATCTTCAGTAAAGAAGAAATCTGCCTCTAATAAATGTCTTCAGACGAATATTAGCTTATTAATCATCAATTTATCTGTATCTTGTCGAGTATGAATTACGTTCATAAACATCAGCAACTAATCACAAGGTACGGCAAAATATTCTTCCTTCATAGGCAAAATCGGAGCTGGAATTCCAATATATATACATGTACAGTACATAGGCTACTAACATGAACCGTCTTTCAATACATTGAACAGATATCGATCGAAATATATCTGGATGTATTAAATTTTAATCAAATTCTTATTTAGGGGGACAGGCTTAGTGTATTTACTTAAGCCTGGATGGCTTTAATCCAGCTCAGCGAATCATTGGCTCCGATTTGATCCACGGACTAGTACCAATTAGTCACGTTTTTCTTATTCTGAGCTGTAGCCGTGCATTGACCTTTTGCTTGCGGTCTGTAGGTCATTGGTTTGAAGTGCACTATTTTAACCAGTTATAACTTACGTACGGTGCATAGATTTCTTTTGGGGTGGAGGGGATTGCTTGAAATGCATACCTGGCTTTCCTAACGAGTGATTTCATAAAAACGATATCAAAATAGCTGATTCTGACTCTTAGATCTGGTGCTATGATGGTTTTAAGTAGAACGTTATATACATATATATTACCCAATGGCCAGACATGCGTGAAATACTTATATTACACGCGTCTGCTGTTCGGAATAGCTCGCTTGTCCACAGTTTAATCAACTTGAAACTGAAAATCTAATACATGACGCATCGGGATGAGAAAACTACTTTACATTCGGCTGCAGGCCACCCTGGATACCGTTGAAGGTTAACTGCAGACCAAACTGACGTGACAATGTTACTAAGACTACTCAGTGTTATGTTTATGTTTATGTGTTGAAATGTGGTTGAGTGCGTCAATGAAGTGTTCAGCTATCACCTTAACAAGACGCACCTTGTGTTTCTTGAATTATCAGACTGATCAAAGTGAGTCAACCGCCCTAGAGTCTGACTGTTACCAAGGGTCGTGGTGCATGTCACACGAACCATGCACTCTGATCGACAAAATCAATCCATTATGTACTACAAGCGTGTTCGTTAGTATTCAAATGTCCCCATCCGTTCGTTAGTATTCAAATGTCCCCATCCGTCCAACGAATGTATTGTCAATACATGAAGAAGTGTTTTGTACTACCCCTCGACTCGTGTCCTCACAATGATTATGGTTCTCTCTATGCTACATGTCATCTTACATCATGTCGGATTTGATCCATACCATTCCATGTATTCAATTCCAAACTAACATTACTCGCTCCTGTTCGATATAACTAACTACGCACAGTGTATAAATGCACATACTGATCAAGTCACCTTGATTTGACATTTACTTCATCTCCATGACTTCTGTGAGTGTGACATGATTGCCACAGCTTCACAGCCCGCTGGTTAGTTAGTGCTTTCATTCATCTGAATAATTCGTGTGACTTGGAGATGGTTTCTGAAGTACTATCCTTGTTAGCTATTGTCAAATTATCTGGTAGCTTGTTGAGAATCGTGTGCCGCCATCAGCCTCAGCGGGTCATTGCGGTCACCAGCGAGGACAACTAATAGCATATTGGCATCAATTCAAAGCCCGAATCGACTGCCTGGGCAAAAGTGTTAAAAGCTATAGCTTTACCCTTTGATACGGGATTCGCCTTGAAAATGACCCTCTTATTCGCCAGATGGGGAATGCTATATGGACTACTTTTGAACAGGATGGAAACTTCCATTTGCTAGCTGTCAGATTTCCACTGGCTGTGCGGTTCATGCGTATTTCAAACGTGCAACATTGGACACATGAATCCAGCCATGCAAACTTATCGATTCTTTTCTTCGTGTACTTTTCCAATTGGATACTCCAATCTACTCCCAGCCGTCGTATTTTCTAACGTTTTCATCAATTTGTTTCGATCATTCAATTGGCGCATTCCGACACATTGTCAATTCCCATGAGAAACCATGCCAGATGCATTCTGTTTCTTTCCAATCTTACAGCTTAATCCCTACACGCCGAGTACCATCAACGTATTCACGCGTCTGAGCGAGCATTTGACGTCATCAGCAATTCCCCGTTGCCAATATCTTGCATGCTAAGGAATGCGATGTGAGTGATGGCCTATCCATTTGCCAAATGATGCTAAGTCACTATCGGCACTGATTAGGTGCTACCAATCTCCACCCAAGATACCACAACCTCAAGATATCATTCCATGTATTGTATGAACTACAGCTCGCGGAGAGTGAACATTCTCTCATTAGGTTTTCTAACATTCGCCAATGAAAGGGTGACTTGGATTCATTCTTTAATGATTTATAGTGAATTTAGCACAAAGTAGGAGAAATCACCACAGTTCAAACGTGGATTCTTTAATCAAAGCAACCACATTATGCTGGTACTCGTTCAGTAGGCTAATTTGGAGCATTAGCGTCCTCGCGAAAGGCGGACAGAATTCACGATTTTCTTCAGAAGAGATGGCTATGTGACCGAGATATCGTCGCTGACACAATAAAGGTACCTCGGCTGAACGAGTAAGATGGAATATCAAATTTAATGAAAAATACATTGTTTTGATTTGAAAGCAGTTTTCATGGGCGTTGATTACTAGTAGTATGGCAGCTGGCTCAGATGGTATAGATTTTTTCAAGAACTCCTGACAATTATGATGGGTTTCTTGAACTGAAGAGTCTTGTCTGTGTCATTCCTGTATCAACTAATTGGTTGGTTGTTTAGGACATGTAGCCTTGGGCTAAGACAGGATAATAAGAGTGCAGCGTATTAGGGGACAAGAGTGGCTTGCGGGGATGAGGAGGGTCGATATTATCAAGCTCCTGGCTGTGTGGGAATGTCTTATTATTATAGCAATGGGTTCGTGGCAGGCCAAGTGGTGACTGTGGATCTTCAAGCTGATGCTGGTCGGTAAGACTGTTTGATTGTTCTCAGATGCGGAACCGGAAAGTTAATCAACAGCATCTCCACCATATTGTCAATTTTGAATCATGAAAACTTTATTTTCAGGACCGGATTCACTGAAATCGCAACAGAAACGAACCGATTCATCCTTAATTTTCGGTACACAAACAGTCCGTACTGCCAACATCTGAGTCAATAGACTAAACACATCTTGTGTTCACTCAATCGAAACCCGCAGCTGAGGTTTAGGATACGTTTGTTCTTTCCTATGACCTTTGATTTATTCCCAATGATTTACATTCTTTATTATCACATCAGTGAAGCCACTACACTACTCATCTCAAGTAATCACCAGGTCACTCGTTTTCTCGCCAAGCGTGATGCCGGAGCAGATACTATTTCATGCTTTAGTTTAATGCCTGTCAATCTGTCATACTGAGGATAATTCATTAGGTTACATGATGATGCATTCTACTTTTTAGTACGGCGGTATTGATCCTTTTAAATCCAGCTCGTCGCAAAACCTGCAACTTGAATGGTGATGACGGAGTAGTTCTGGCTCGTAAGGAAGAGGTTTTGCATATTTGTGAAGCTTGTTGCTAGGATTACCAAAAAGTCGTTCAGCTCGAGGTACTGTCCTCGTGAACATCCTCCTGAATATAATGTCAGCTTTTGACTTTTACTCTTAATAAGAGAACAAGCATTAATCCAGCAATCATGCTATCCCACAAGGTATGACCAGCGTGGTACAGGACTCACCAATACAGAAATGGCATCACATGCAGAACATATTAGAAGTACTGGCCTCCTGAAAAAAACACCTCACCGCTTCTCTATCCCATGCGAGTTGCACCTGGGAGTAATATCATGTCATCAGAGGTGCTTCATTGACCAGCCATCCATGGCATTGATCTGCACATAGAAATCGATGACGATTGATGGGAAGGTAGCAATGCATTAGCACTAGTGGACCGTGTCAAGCGTACTTGGTGAGAGGTGGTGATATACGGTCAGTGGGCGGAAAGTGGCGGCTGACATTTCATATCGAGATATTGAGTCGGAAAAAGGAACTTTTTTTGCGGTTGAGATCGTTTTATTTAAACGACGATTGGCTATCATAGCGAATCGTGTGTGATAGTGGCATTTACGCTACTTCATGAGGTTTGATCCTTTTTTGTATCTCTACATGATAGCAGCAACTTCTCAAATTATTTCTGCTGCAATTAACTGGGGGCGTGACTTGCTGTGTATTGACTTGATGGTACGGACTATCGGTCCTATTTACTGATACCAGTCATGCCAGTTGCCGGGTGCTGACCAGGTGCCGTGTCCTGACCCTCGGGAATGAGTGTTATTGTCAGCAATGCAATATGAATGATAGTAATAATCTTAAAGTACACAGACACACCTTCGCTATCTAGTATGGACGCACCCCATCAATGAGTAACTGGCCGGTAAAAGTACCTTGGAAGAGTACCCGATTTCCTATTGTCGGTACATGCCCAGCACCTGCCAGTAATATAATGTCTAGTGATAATCGGCTTGTTTCCTTATCCTATCGGTTATTTCACCTGACCAGCACTGCTGATCTAAAATAAAAGAGAATGGGCTCTCATTTCTGGTGCCAGTTTCCTGTAGTACACTCATACGATTCATCGTACGTCATCGAAACGTCTCTAGACTCAACGAATCTGTTTTTCAACACATCAAAGGTATTCACCACTACCCGTCTTTTTGCATCAATCAATAAAGATGGTGATGTTACCATCTTCTACCACGTGGTCATTAGTGCTTTACTATTGATATACGATGTCTTGATTATCTTCTCCTATATCCAATAAAGGAGCTCAAGACAAAATGACCTTGGTGGGACTTATTGAAGTCCTGGACAGCGATACGGCAGATGATCGCTGATATACAACATTGTTGTTAATGATGCTGGTGTTCAAACATGCGATGTTCTGACCTGAACATCCTATCCATTAATGATAGGCGACTTGCCTTGGCTCCCTGACCTCCCTGACCAGCAATACACTTCCAAGATGATGTTACCAGTGGGTATATAACGGACGTGATGCTTCCTCTCTCAGACATTTGGGGAGTTACTTTCAACTTCAAAAAGCTTTCCTAGCCTTGGTTGTCCTGGCTAGACCTCTGGATCGATTTCGTGCAACCGAACTGCTATACTGCCAAAGTGACTATTAAGCAGAGGTCGCCGGCATGGAGAGTCATGTAGTTTGGTCCAAGGATGATTAAGATGCTTCTTTACCAACGGTTCATAGGAGTATTATAACAGCCTTTCCGAGCGAGATGCACATGGTGTTGCTTGTAGTGGTAAGGAACCAGCCCTGGTTTGCCCTGGCACATCAATACAGCCGCTTCTTTTCTCAAAATGATTGGTCAGTGCCTCTACTTTGTATTGATTCTCTGTGGCGGTGATTGTCCACTGTTTTTTTATCGAATTACGTCTGAGAACAAGGACACACATACTTAATTAGAAAGTGGACAGCGGTGTAGGGTGTGAGTGGTAACTTCAGAGGTTAAGAGATATTGTGTCTGGACTGGTGTCTGTCGGATTTCATAGAAAGGCGTTTGGGTCTGATCTCTGACTAGGTCAAATGTAGCGAATGTTGAGTTCAGGCATAGCTTACTTGCCATATTAGCTGATATCTCTCCCGTTACTGAAGCTTTTCCTTTCAAAATGTATCGAGAAGAAATTCACTATTTGCATTGCGCAAACCAGGTGGCACTATGTAGTCTTGCACATTCTGAAAAAACATTATTAGAAATTCAAGTCAAATTAGAACACCAGTTTCATTAACAATCTAAAAAGGTCCTTCAGCTAATAAGATAAAATGAAACTTGGGAAAGGTATTTGTCTCTTTACCTCATCGCGAACAGAGGAATACACCGACGTCCTCAGTGTTATGCTAACCACTAACAACATGAATTTAATTACTGAACCAATAGCAGGAATGCCCGGAGGACTCATCCATTAGAGTTGCAAGACGTGCCAAACATTGTGTACTTCATCACAGTTTATTGATTGACCAAGAGGGTCTATGATCATATGGTATTTAGACTGGTTTGGTGAGTTGGGTGCTTGGTAGGCAAGGTCGTAAGGTTTGGATTGTCGTACTTTACACCCGGACTCCATGATTTTTTATCACATTGTGTTACGACTGGCTGTTCCTGACACACCATGGCACCTGTAACAGTTGGTTGTATTCTGTTTCAAGCCCCAGACTTAGATATGCTCAAACCAAAGAGCTCACCTGTCCTACTGATGTAATCTACAAACGATCCCCAATCAATCCATATCACGAGTTGTCTTTATCGTTACGGGAATATGGTGCCCCAAGGAAATCATTGGCCGACGACCTGTAACAATCTTTGCATCGCTTATTGCAAGCACGGTTTGCAAACCATCCTTGGTTCGAAAATAAAGTCACTATGGTACGTGTCATGTTCAAAGCAATGTGTAATCAAATATCACTCGACGGAAAGAAACAACTCCTATAACTTACCAGATATCCAGCGACAACCAGAGGAAACCTTATATTCTTAGTTTAAAAAAATACCCTACGCCGATACACTTAATGGTAAAGTTCGTATAAGAAACCATAAGCCCACCCCCTTTCCTCAACAAGCCAGATTATAGAATGCACCCTATTGACGATGCACACAAAGCCATCGATAAATAAGGATCGAGTTGCAGTCAGCCCATTCACGTATTTCAATTACAAATGCAATTGGTATTGAGGAAGAACCCCTACTATGATATAAGATGATATATTGTAGACGCCATAAGAAGCACTAATTTGACTGGTTTTTGCCCTAATTGGTCCTTTTGATTCTTCACCTTATGATCTATAAAGAAGAGATATACATGTATCTATCTTGCGTTAAACGAATGTTTCGAATGGCAGTGTAAACTCTTTCTATGATTACCTTGACGTAGGATGTAAAAAGCATGTCATATTTTGACAGAGTTTGACTGGCCCTTTTGTACACTTATCTTATTGACATCGTGACCTTTAAAGAAGTATCCATGATATGTAATCTTGCTACGAATGAAGCTTTCGAGAGGCAGTGCACTAGCCTTCTTACGATATTTTTCTTGACAAAAGCGACACTCTTCATGCGGAGAATGACGAGGATGACGACTGCAGCGAGGAACAGTGATAGGCTGACCGTCCTGGATGATAACCACCACAAATTTCCCTCTGGCCATATCATGTTATTCCAGATGAAATTCCGCACACGACCACGTCCTGATGCATTAGTCTGGATGCAGTTTATTGGCCTGAGCAGTGTGTCCGCTTCGGCTATTTAGTGTCAGGTTATGTTGGGTACTATATCTAATAGGCATGTTCCCGGGGTGGATGTTCAAAGGTTACAGGTTAGTTGTGTCAAGGGATGGCATGTCTCGTGATTGCTTTGTTCGCCAGGAAAGAAACAACTAGAAAAACAAGCTGAAAGAAGGTGACATACCAGAATGGAGGGTGTCGTTGATGACAGTAGACGTCATCATGATTCGCACATAATCACATCTCAAACTGCTGTCTTGCCATGGCTTTTCAGGGCATTATGGAGATGGTGTTGAGTTTGAAACAGGCACAGGGCATGCTGACATGCATCTTTGGTGTTTTTGTTGTTGTTTTTTGTTTTGTTTTTTGTTGTTGTTTTTTATTTAATCAAACATATGTCATTACATGGAACTTTTGCTAGGAACATGCCGGCAAATTACACCACCATGCTCCTTTACAATTTATTGACCTATAATATTAATACATCACATACATTTGATTTTTTTGGTATTGAAACAAGACAACCCCCCCCCCCCCACCCCCCTGACTAAATTTTACAGTAAGTATTGAATTGGTTCCCATTTCTCATTGAATAAATCGACTTTGTTATTTTTACATGCTATTGTGAAGTAAACCCAAAGGGCTGAACTTTATTTCGAAATGAAATATCGACATTCGATCCAAAATCTTCATCCATTTTTCGCCTGCTTACATTCATCAATCTCAGCCGCATACCAACGCTACTAATAACGAAGCCAATACAAATGCAGCCAGAGCAATCCGATGGTAATTCATTATAACAGCGGCGCGATCCTTTGAGCTGGATTTGTCAGGCAGAGTCGCGATCACTCGTAAGAGACTAGAGATTACGTGACTGTGGTCGGCAGAGATGCCAAGGAGCACCTCGGATTTAGGGTCATTGTTGTTCCTTTCTCGAAGTGATTTTAGGAGCCGGGGCTCTTGCATAGTATCGTCAGCTTCAAATAGTGTTTTCTCGTTTTTTGCCCGTCAATTGCCGACAGGGGACATGTTTAGCCATTACCCTGGGTAGTTTGTGTCTTATGACGTGTTTCAGTGGGCTCTGCCTGAGTCGTGGTCAATTCCACGTGGACCATGTTTGGATGCCAGTAAAACCTTTAGGATCTGGGGCTCAATTTTGCTTGTATGAGTAGCTTGAAAGATGTCTTTCCTGTTTTGGGCCTATTACTTGCCAACGGGAGACTAGTGTATTCATCAACCAACATTGTCATTTGACATGCGCTGGCTTTGTCCAAGTGGCGATCATTCCTTGGTGGCCACAACTTGACAACAGCAATGTATAAACAATCAGTGTTCCTCTTCTAGCTTTAGGAACTGTGTTTTCTTTCCTCTGGTATTGCCTGGGCTAGCTTATCCTGCACGTCTTGGCTATGAAATAATGGAAGGAGAATGATGACAGAATTTGTTGCATTGGCTCATGATTAGTGTGGGTAAAATTGTAATGGCGCAGCGGTGGATGTCAGTTTGTGCAGAGTTTAAGCAAGTCGTATCTGGTAATGTGAATACTCAATATGAATGGTAATAAGATTGTTATAACCATTCTGATAATTTGGCAGCAAGATTGTCCTTGCATTACTCACAGCGTATAGTCCGTTGTTAGCAGCTGGTAGGTGCCAAAGTGCCAACATTCTTGCTTACAAACTCCTACTTGTAATGTTTTCGTTGGTATGGTCACTTGAGCCTCAACCAATTGATACATCACGACTACACTATTTCACAGGCCGTAGATGGGAGAAAAGATAAAACCTGCAGCGTAATGTTTGACATGTTCCCTTGACTTTCGTCGCAAACACCACTTCTCTCACAAGGGACCTTCCGCCTAAGGCCTTGCATGTCTGACGTTCCACGATCACCACTACCGATCAAAGTCAGTGCTTTATCATTATCGTGTTTTTTTTTCGCCGGCAGCATACTAGCTGTTTTTACTTAAGCACAGCTTCATGATCTTTCGCTTCTCAATCAAACCGGTGATATATTTTCGGGGCTCGTATAGAGGAACTTACGAAGTGTATGTCCTCATGATTTCGTTCATTGGATATCATATTCATACTTATTTGAAAGATTCCTCGGAGTTAAAATCGTGGCACTCATCTTTGAAATTTGATTTCCTTGCGTGCTTGAAAAGCTTAAAGCATGACTTAAATACTGATCACTATCTAAAGCAGGCGCGAAAACATGGCTTGAAGTGACCAGTGACAAAAACAACATTGAAAACGATATAAGCAGCCACACTTCAGATTATATGTATTATGATGACAACTCTTCAACTATCTAATGTTTGCTCTTGCCATTTTGTGCAGCATGATGAATATTTCATTTAACATCGGTTGCTGGGAATTTATCTTGACAGTGTTGTTTTGGCCTTCAAGCGCTTTGCTGATATGCTGCGCCTGTGCATTGGTAATCCCCAATACGACAACTGTAGGCATGTTATAGTAACCGTTAGCCTACCTATGCCAGTGTCCATCGAACAGTCAAGGGCATAGTTGTTAATTAATTAACATAACGACAAGGGTTCCTGTACTACTTTTTGAGTAAATATTTTCGGTACTCTTTACATATTGAATTATGAGTTAAATGTGTCAATAGTCCTCAGGTACACACTTAAAAGTTAAAAGCACATCCAGTGCTTGATTTTTACGGACAACGCATTAATAAATAATTAGGTGTAGCTTTTAAAGTGCTTAGTACCGATCACTGAAGAGTCTTCATATCGCGATGAGTTCAGCAAAATGCGCATCAAGAGAAGTGTTTTCGGCCCCTGGATAATGCAGTGAAGGAGCCTCATGGCCTAGTGGTTAACACTGCTGGCCACCACGCAATAGGGCCCGGGTTCGATCCCGGGGAGAACCCAGGATCGTATGTCTGGATGAACCGGCGTGGCTTTCAAGGAACTACAATTCCTGGCTCTTCACAGTCCTTCGAATGAGACTCAAAACCGAGGTTCCTTGTACCTGGTGTCTATGCCAGGGCAAGCTAAGACCCCCACCAAGTGAGAAACATGAGTAGCTTGCTTGGACTCTATCTCTCTCGCCAAAGTCGGACCACTAGGCCAATAAACCCAATTGGCGCCTAACCGTAGTGGCACGCAGGATACGCTCATCCCGCCTTGGAGGAGGATTACTCCTTGGAGAATGACCCCTCCAAGTGCAGAGCGAACGCTGAAGAAGAAGAAGAAGAAGAAGATAATGCAGTGTAGGATTCACTCTTTCTATCTGGCGCTTGATTACTAAAATTAAACTAAATGAGTTGCAAACTAATCGGCATTATGTATATATGGTGTCGTAGCAGCTTCGGTAGTCAAAGACAACCCGCAGCCACAACCAGTTCTTTTATTCACTTCAGTGTTTGGCCATATCGTGAGCTCTCTTTCTCTCTCTTTTCAATTGTGGTTTTGAAACAGTATCTACTCACTCTGCCTTGCTCGACTAAAGGTCGAATGTCCTCTTTGTATTCGTTGTGAAACCTAGCCCGTGCTTCCCTAATATCATTTCCGTTACCGCCTCGGCTGCCACCTGAAGTAGCCACCTAATTGAAGGTGTTTATTCAGTAGCGTATTTGAAGTTCGATACAACTAAGGCAGAGACTCAACGACCAATGACTTGAACACAATCTAATTTATCAACTCCGGATAAGTGTCATTGGAAAAGTCTTCATCATACCCTTTGAATAGTATTATCCTAACTTTCACTTTAGGCGCCTAATTGGTTTGGCTTTGGCTAAGATTGTATGATTAAGCTACAGTCTTAGAAGATCTTGTCGAAACAAACTCATAAACAAATAGGATCTGGTTATCGTAGAAGATGTGGAGGTGTTAAACTACTGGGATGTAGAGGCGATTTATGAAATGATAATCTTATTTTAGAGGTGATGGTCACGTTTTGTAAAGAAGGTGCAACTGCTTTGAACCATGCAAACGGGTAGGTCTCGAAATGTGGGGGCGTTGCCACACTAGACGATTCCTATAGAGTCTATCTCGCATAAAGATATGGCACAGTGATTCATGGGGCGATTCAGGGGTTCGCGGGATAAGTGGTGAGGAAACTTTACAGGAGTAGGTACTTCTATGCAGATACACTAGTCATCATAAGTGCTACATAAAATGGGATATCATCCAGATGTTTTCGCCGATATCGTTTTGGGCAACGGTTCAATAGAATTCACCCACATATACCATCTACATGTATACTAAAGGACAGTTCACCTTTCAACATGTGTCGCATATTGCCACATATTTGGACTAAATATTTTGTTCATCTTTCCGAGTTGAATTTGTTTAATACAAGTTAAAAATTCTGAAAATTTTTAAAGTCAAAAAAAATTTTGAGACTGATGCTGTTTCTTCATTTGAGCAGAAATAAACACTGAACAAATCATTTGGACTCAGAAATGTTTTCGTGTTTCAGAGTTGACTTGTGGCTGGCAATTAAACTCCCATTGGATTCATCAGTTATCTTGGTATACTATTAATTGCCAAAAGCACCTTTTCATTAAAACTGAGACAAGTGATTGACTTTTCAAATAATCTGCAAATGAATCAGGACGTATCAAAGTCAAACACAGGGTCACAGATTCATTATAAACTCCTCAATGTCATGATTGTGATCCCCTTCGCCGATGATTTCGATAGGCTAATGGGTGGCAGCTGCAAATCGCTTAACAAGGTAGACCTCGGTTCGCCCTAATGCGCTCAATAACCTATCGCGTGCACGAAAATGATTCGACGAAATTTTATGAACTTCTTGATTGCATTGAAAAAGAAAAATAGAAAATAGAAATAGTGAACAGGCTAGACTCAATACATGGTAATAATGTCTCTTTGATGTAGAGGTTCCGCCATGTTGGAACTACATTTAGTATGGGTGTGGACCTATTTTTCATAGTAGTACGCTGAAAAGGTTTACATCCTGATCAGAATCGACAATAATGTCTTGTATTTCATAACATGGGCAATAAGGTGTTTCAGTAAAGATTGCTTCTACCATAGTTACATTGGCAAGGTTATACATGCGATTGGGTGATTAAGGTAAAATTAGCCAAAAGAATGGCAATGCTGGTGTAGTGGAAAGGCAATTTGAACGATAATATAATTAAAGTGCATTCCTATGGTTGGTTTATTGCAGTCTCTCGGTTTAAATTGAAGTAGGTAATTGCTAAGTGTTCCACAGCGTTCAATAACGTGTGTGCTGGTCGGTTTTATTGCAACTTGAGGAAATAAAAGGATATTCGAGTATCAAAGATGTAACAATACAAACCATTGACTGGTTGCAAGCCTTTTCTTTACCTATCTTGTTGTGGTCGACTCTCTTCTTGTCATTTTCCACTTTCTCACGTTTCATAGGACAGGTCCGAATTAGTATTTGACATTCACTTGAAAGTATAGTATTTCATATATTGGGTTATGGTCCATCTTACCCTCATACCTTACCTTAGCTGACGGTGATTATGTTAAGTGGTAGAAGGGGCGGCATGATCTCGAAGCCGTCTTGACTGAGATTTTACACAATTCCCTCTTTATCTACAACGCCTACATCTTCTATTTTTCTGTATTAGGTAAACGGCTTCACGGAACAACCATTTCATTCAAACTCAACTAACTGCAAGCACACGGAGACATGTCCTTGCATATACTAACCCCTGCCCCGTGCCTAATCAGATGCCTGAATCACGCTTCTCACGGTAACTAAACGTCAATTTAATTTACAAAGTGCAATATTTGAGACAAGTGGTGACTAATCAAATAATGCATTCCTCAAATAGTGTAACTGATCCTTCTCAATGACTGGGTGCGAATATCGTGTTCTTCACGCCAAGGGGAAGGATGCGTGGATCGATGTGGATACTAGACTCGCCACTATGGCTGGGGGGGGCAGCGTCTGACTACTCTATCAGACAGTGGCCAAGATCCAGTCAACCATACTCTTTCTGGATACGTCGAACTGGAACAACAGGCAAGACAATACAGAATATGTCTGCCAAGTTACGGTTCTTAGATTTGTTTTCACGTTATCAAGCATGATATTGCTTGGTATCGCAATGAATAGTATTATTGGACGTTCCCGGAGACAGACATCGAGAACATGCGGGTCCAGGCTGCGTTTCCAGTTAGGTAAAGATGTTTCTTAGTTCTCAGAGTGCTGAGCCATGTGGACCAACGCTATCCAAAATGCTCAGATACGGCAGCCGAACAAGATAAGCAGGCTGATACCACATGTCAGCCAGGGTCTAATGTTGACTGTATTCCACTTAATTATTCAAACTGTGTCTGTGATAGTGATCAAACATCTCGGTATCGCTGCCTCCAGTTGCACTCTATTTCTATCACAACGTGAAATCGTGGCATGTCAAAGTTGGTGTGTTTGAAGATGTTTCTATCGAGATTTGACTTGTCAAGCAGACTGCCATAGGTTCAGATACAGATTCGGGGACATAATGATGCCGCTACGTGCGTAGTATCACAAACAAAATGTTACAATCTCTAATGATAAATTTCATGTCACACCCACACTTTACCACAAGTTACAATGCCAGCGGCTAATACTAACTCGAGTCGGGTTATATTTCAGACAACCTCCTTTCTATCCTTTATAACATCATCTCTTTTCAACGAAACCCGTACACCGAGATACCACCTACGTGAATTTGAGTATTCTAAAATTATCAAATGTTGACGTTATTTTACCACTTTTTTTGATTCCTTTACCATCTGACTTTGGAAGTCTTTAGATACCTCAGACTCCGGGATATTTGAAGGTGTTTTGAAGTATCAGTAGGATTATTTTCATGTTGCGTTGTTCTCGACTTCTGTTTCTTGGGACATGTTCATCTCCGACAGATCACTCGTTCAACTTTTACTGAAATGTACTCTCTTTATTAATCATAACAAAGAATATTTTCTTCGGCGTAGTTCCTTCCGTAGTAAATGTGTCAAAGACCTGGAGTGTGTCTAAATTTCACGACATTTCAAAATATAGACTCTCACTGTTTTCAGGATGGTACGTATTTTGATCTTAATTCTGATTGCTTCATTTAAATCTAGTTTCTTAGTAGGGGAAGTTTGTGCAATCGTAACTAGTTTTTCTTTGCGGTCTCACGTGCCAAGACGGAGGCTGATTGCAAGGCTCACGTGGATAGTTTCTACCCTGATGAACTATCTGTTCTTGAAAACGATTTCCTTTGAGTACACTCACAGTCAATTCTCTGATGAAGTATTCCATTCTTGCGTAAACTACACACTTTATCGAAAGAATTATCGCTATTTTAAAACATACTGGTAAAGCTTCTTTTTTAACCTCAATTTGTCTTCAACATAATAACCCATCAAACAGTCTCCTATACCGATTGATCTATGACTCAAACATCAGATATCAACCTGATTTAAGGAATGATAAATGAACCGAAAATCTTGGCTGTTACCTTCCAGGTTCACTGACTGTTTGAAGGAATCGTATTCTTCAAAATAAGTTTTCTTACAACAAGCACACAGCTTGATCATTGCTTGAACATCGGATGCTAGCCTACTTTTCAATACTCTACCGACCGATATTGAAACATCTGAAGAGTAACTGCACATCTGCGAGGTTGGAGGCAAAGCTATAATAACATCTCTTTAGTTAAACTAACTTACACCTTGTCAGGTTGGCAGAAGGAATGTAACTGTTGATTTGCTCCTTGATTTGAAACATCTGACTGACACAGCGATGGGAGGTTGAGGTGTTCACCTGCAGGAGTTTATGAACCTGTACGTGTAACGGGTGGCTTTGATAAAAAGCAAAATAACTCCTGTTTCCATTCTATCACCGCCGTGGTCAGCAACTCAATTATCTCTAATTGAAGGAATGGTGCCTTTGCAGGTATTGAGCTATTTTTCGTGTGAAATCAAAGTTAACACGTTTAAAGTGTGTGTTTTTGGTTTGAGAGCAATGTTGCGTTTGCAAAGAAGATTTGATCGTGCGCAAGAGCTTGACTTCACAGAGAGTTTTGTATTACTTCAAATTCAAGTTGTTATCACTGGTTCATCTTTTTACTGAAGTGCTTGAAGAAGAACTTCATTCAGGAACTTTAACCGCATGGCCTGGTGCGTTCAGATAGGAAAACCTTCGTCCCTCATGGATGACTTTGTATGATTCCCCCAAGCTGCACCAGACTCCCTTTCTTTCTGACCCATACCGAACGTAAAGGTCAAATGTATTCCTCTTGTACACAGTTCATACGCATTGTCCAGCCGCATTGCCTGACAATAGAACTGCGTGTTATGAGACAGGTGCTCTCAGTCGTAAAACCTATCGGGTAAACTTGTCCCGGGGGTGACTTTCGTCTTATACGTATTCAACTGTAAAATGACACTCTCCTCAAGGAAGCAACTGAGCGGGGTAAACCATGAGGCCGCTAAGCCACTCTATTGTTCGAAATAGTTGCTGTACCGAACTTGTGGTCTTGTTGAAATACGCGGCTTCCAGGGCAATGTGGCTTTCAACGGATTCTTCGACAATGCCCATAGTTTATTAGCTTTACGGAGGCTTACCTACTCGATTCACCCCGTGGTGTAGCTCGCTGACTCTCTCCTCAATGCATGGCAACTGAATTGGGTAAACCATTTGATTGGCAACTAAGCCATTCTCCTGTTGGTACCGGACGTTGTAATGAAGCTGTGGTCTTTACAAAACATATATCGACCATCGAGGCAATACTGTCAACTACAACGGTGTTGACAATGGACACTGTTTCATTATTCAGCTGAACTTCAACACGCGGTCGTCCTGGAGTATATTTCGATAGTCGAGATGTTAATATTAGTTTTACGTGTACAACACTGTATTATCATCGCTAGCATGATCGGTCATTTTCAAATACAAACACGTCGACTCGAGGTAGAGCGCCGATGGTCCATTGCCCAGCTTTTCTAATCGAACGTACTCACAGTATATTTGGCCGGCCAACGACGAAAATCACTGTAAGATTCTTAAATAAGTTCTTGATTACGAATCCTACAAGAACCTCGTTACACCAGAAGTTTTGATGTTTCCTTATTTCTGCCGCTACTTGGTAGACAATTGACTGATCTCCAAACCTTTTTGAACTCAGCACGAAACTCGTTGAAGCTAAACACCACTATCCTCAAACTTCTACATGCGTCTGCATATACATAATATTCACAAAATCCTATTCCGGACTGAAGTCCTCGCTGTCAGGTGGAGTGGCAAGCTATTATACGATTACTCCAAACCCGGTTCCGAAAGCTTTGCAGAAGTAGCGGAGGCATACTCCTAAAGAAATCGATGACTCAGCTCGGATTGAATTACGAGGTCGTGTCAACATTTTAGTGGGCACACTGCCTGCCTTTAAGTATCGGTAATTCCGCCTCTTCACGCTTGTTTACGGATGAGGAAGTATTCGAATTGGGCTAGGAGTTTGATTTTTGGCTCTCGAGTTGCGATAAACAATCGCGTAGGATCTAGACGAAGATATACCTTCTGGCTGAGGACAGACTCTCGTTTTCACCTGCAAACAGAAAAGGGTTTCTTTCGTCAAAGTAATGTTTTATGAAGTACAGGCTCTCATAAAAATTTGGAATGAGTTTTTTCTGCGCGACCACATACGTCGAGACCATCTCTAAAAGCTGCCATGGGCCTTTTGAGATGATAAGGTATAACGCCGAACATGATGCTGATGTTTTACCTGATACATTGCACTACAAAAACATCGACTATCGCCAAGCGTTTACCTCGCCCGGCCAATATATCTTCTATTACAAAACATGTTGTAAAGACTACTACCCGACGTTCATACACCTATACATGAGACACCTGCCCTGGTTCCAGTACTGCTGTAACGCCAAATATCCTACGACCTGATTAGCCTGTGACGGATTCCTCCACGCATCACTTATCGGAGAACGATTAGCCCTCAGCTACTCTCCACGGTCGCGCCAGTCTTCAATAATATTAGACCTACACACACAAGGTGATGACCCTAGTATAATGATGGTCCCAGTGGTCATTTAGTTTGCACTCTTACTTACGGCTATAGCAATTGGGTAGGAGAACCTACAGATGTAGTGCCAAGGCCAAGGTTCATACGAATGTGACACCACTGCCCTACTCCTCTGCTACTCGAAGGCCAGGTTTTCTATTTCCTGATTAGGCCATGACTATGTCGTCTGATCCCTCCGCGCGCCACTTATCTTGGAGCGATTAGCCTTTGGCAAGCCTCCCCTGGCGCACCTGTCATCAAATAAGGCTGGTACTACCACACACAAGGTGATGACTCTAATATGTCATGGTCCCAGTGGTCATTTAGCTTGCACTCGTACTTATTCTGCGATAACAGCTGTGTAGGATATCATATTAGGGGTTATTTGCCAAACAGGGGAAACGGTGTCAAGGACGAACAGCATCTTCAAGTCCATACCGTGGTGCTCAAGTGTTGTCAGAACTGTTTACGACATGTACGTCCCCATTCCACCTCTACCTGCGTGGAGTCCCTGAAAGCAAGGGTATCCGAATCATACCTTTTCCCATGTTACACATTTTTCTGTTTATGTTGTTTGAGAATATAATGAGGTTATTCCTCCAAAAGCAGTCTGGCATGGAAATGCCAACTGAATACAACCAACCATACATGAGAATTCGGCCATATTGTTCAAAGGTGGAGAAGTCGTTGAGGTGTAAAGAAACCCATTACCTTTATAGATAACTACTCCCATTGACAGCTTTGGGAATTAGATGCAGGTCATAATCGAAAACCCATTCCTGACGGAAAGGCCATGAGACCTGGCTAGACCCACGGGCCACACCTGCCCAGAGTAATCACATCAGTGAGGTGTGGTGTCTAACCCCAGGGGTTTGATCGCTCTCGGATCACAGACTCGTACTTACATGAATAATTAAATTAAACGCGGTTATCAGTGATCAATGGGTGCTAATGACGACTAATAGATGGATTAATGAATATGTCGCAAGCCCTCAACTCCGGTTCAACAAGGTGTAATGTTGTTGAGCTAACGTAGGAGCGAAGACAGCATTGCTTTCTAGTTATGGGAAGACTAGATCCTCTTCAGGTGCCTCTCTTGTCTCTCTTCCATTTAGCACTGTCCTCTTCGACGACCATTGTCTATCAACTCCACAACGTCCATTTCGTTAAGTTTCTGATGAAACCTAACACTTATGATTTCAAAATCGTACTCTTCTCAAACTATTGGTTTTCAATTCACCAAGTTCAGTGGAGGCCTTCTGGTGGAGTGGAGGTTCGAACTTTGACGAGTAACGGTAAAGATTTAGTGACAGTCGCCAATATGAGGTCCGTACTTGCGCAATGTCATGACGCATCACCTTAAACATGATAAGCCCGATTGGTTCGTTTTTCGCCTACGCTGGATCTGGTATTCTTTAGACCAATACATTTTATGAGACCCACCACTTTTTCTCTTTCCGTAACCTGCATTCTTATCTGAAGAAAATGGAAGCCATCAACACACTCGATGCTTTCAAGAGCTTTCGCATATTTAAGTAACCTCTTGCTTGACTAGACCCAACCCTAACGTGACGAAAGTGTAAATCCCTAGGGGTAGTTAACCCAGGACCTGGCTTAGAAATGCAATTATCGCAGGGGAGACGGAGAATACATCCTTTCGCAAAATGTGTTGCTTTTACATTCGATGGTTAATTCCAGCCTTCTTTGTCGGTGGGAACAGGCAGGTTTTGCGAGCCTTACGGAAGACGAAATACGAAATATGTAAATGTACACAATGTATTTTATCGACAATTGTTTTGAAAGTTTCCATAACTAAGTATAAAAGATGATTTGCGAGAGTTTGGTAAATGAAATAGCCCAGGACGTGATGACACGGCACACCCTCGTAGTCTGTCCTTCATACGGGTAAAATTAGAGAGAAAAATGTCACATGAGTTGAAGGTCTCTGACGTTCCTGTAATCTGTAGAGTGAACGTTTCTGGTGTACTTTATGAGGACATGTTCGGAGATAAGTATATCGAGTATTGATCACGGACCATCTGCCACGAATACATGGAAAGTAGGATATTCGATGAGTAACGGAATATTGATGTGACCGAGTGAAATCCTACTGCTATTTGAGATAAACCTTGGAGTAAACAGGGGTAAACTGATGGTACTAGTACCTGCTTTGCTTGGCTTGACATTTATTGTTTTAAAAGTTACTGAAGATGCAGTAAGCAATGTCAGCCAAAGCTACATGCACGTTTCATGGTTCAGATGAGAACATATTACAGGGGATTAAAGTTCGTGATCGTGAGAGACCTACATGCAGCAAGCACCCCGTCTTGTGGTGTTGAAGATCGCACTTTCACAAACGTCCTGAATTCGACCCCAGATGGAGTTCATCCCACACATCCCAAAATGTTTAGACAGGATATATTGTCAAACTAGCAACCTGATTTGAAACCGATTTGAGTGATTCCAACCTGGCTTGATTAAACATCTCCTTGCATTTCCCGCAGTGAATACTCAGTTAAATCTGTCAATAACTGAAACCGTCTCTTGAGAATGTAGCCTGACGGGAACACGGCCCCAATCAAAGTAGGTATTCAGCAAATGTTAAAAAATATCTGATCCAAATTGGCTGTTGCTCAAAAATGCTATAACGAAGCTTCGGGAGAGAGTTATTCTTAACACTACAAGCAAATTGGAACTGGTCTAGCATATTCAATTGAGACTGATTCGAAGCGAAACACTTTCGTTCAAGTTGCATGCGAAATCGAGTGCGGCTGCTTGTTGCTCTTGGCATTTGAGTGTGCACTGGTCGGTGATTCATTTATTCTTGCTTACCGAGCCGTGAAACGTATAAGTTACATGGCCCTAGGCTTTGAGTGACCAGAATGGTCATATGTACCAGCTTCATTAGTACCGTAGAATTGACTTGGTTTTCATCTAAACTGACGCATTATCATGTCAGTCACGCAGATTATTGGTCACATGGATGCAGTAGTTTGATCAGAAATCATGTATGTTTTCATAAAACATTTTATGATTATTGCAGCCTTATTGCAAGGAGGGGCATGACAACATCAGAAAATTGATAATGCCTAGCATTTTAGGACTTCTTGTTTTCATCTGGAATACGGAAGAGAAGCGTACGTGCATGTACTGCTCAAGTATGCCGCTTTGACTCCAATATTTGATGCTACTTCAGTAATGGTACTTCCACCCTGTTTGCCTGCTAAACTGAAACACATGATAAGGTTAGTCAACGTCCATCAGTTTGATGCAGATACCTCTACCGTACCTCAATCAACCGGCTGAAGATAGCCATCCTTTTCAACTGCTGTACGTCACGGAGATGTCAATTCATTCGCTACCATTGCTCATATCCACAGCTGTCCATCTGACACGGATGATGATGTGCTCATTTCCGCCAAAGTAATAAATCAGACAGAATGAAAAAAATATTAATTTCCGTTAAGGCTGTCACTCGGTCTTCAGTCTGTAGGCTCTCCTAAACCGTGCAGAAAGAAAGCTAGTATCATCTTCATCTTTTTCAACCGAAGGCATCGTGCTATAGTATTTCAGTAGACTATTACCGTCGTCTCGAGAAGAGGAATTTGAATTTAAGTGAATAAGTAGAAGAATCAACCGTACGGTATTTTCAAATTGTTTTGAAGAACCTTGAATCATGTCGTTAAGAAGCAAATTACCTCATTCATGCAACCAGAAGTCCTCCCGTGAAAATCCAACTTAAATCTGTTCAGAGTTTATTGACTTGATGCTCGGTTACCTGAAGAATAAATTCAGACAGCAGAAAGGATAGTACACGTTATCTCAATTTCACAGCATACTGCAAATACATGTTCATAAGCTGATAGTCTATCACCATAATCGATGTATGTTTTTTTTTAACGCATGTTGTGGGCGAGTAGTTCATTGCATAGTAGCGTGCACCTACTTCAAAGGATGCACAATCCAATAATTACATGGACAACCATATAGATGATTGCATGTATGCATTGTTAGCCTCTTTTTAACTCAATTCTGGCCCACTAACAAAATTGATGTCGGCGTCTCATGGTCAGTTCTAAAATCAATACGTGACTAAGATATCATCTCAACTTCAAATCTGCTATCCATATCCAACTTTGGCCTCGAGGAGTGTTTGAAGACATTTAACCGTCGCCAACGCCCAGCTTTCACGGCAATCGCGTGTGTCATCGATAGATGCACTAACAATTTCTAAAAAAGCTGAAAGTGTGTCATCGTTGTTGATTGCACGTGATGTATCCTATATTTCTTTGAGTTTCTCCCAAGTAATCAGTTTGTCGTAGCTGTGAACTTAGTTGAGACAGAATGTTCTGTTACATCGAGATATATTTGAACACGTTCAAGAAACTAACGCTTTGGTCAAACATCCACATCCGCAATCAAACTTAATAATCAGATTTAGCACTGACTCCAGTGGCACTGTTGGAATCCTACCTCACAAAGTTAGACCTGATAATGGCAGGTTAATATTTGATGCGATATTTGCCTGTAGTGTTGCCAGTAATGTAGTGTTTTCAAATTCGGTCGCTGGTGTAAATCTGTCATGCCTGAGGCAAAATGAAGAACACTTTCTTTGTTGCGAAGTGTGCTTTTATTTGGTTGTGTAGTGACAAGTTTGTTGACTGAGAGCATCTGCACTTTAATGGTTGTATCAATGCAGATTATGTTGACAAAGCAAACTTTCATGCGAGTTGCAGGTCAGTTCTTGGAATGGCCAGTACGATCGTTGCATTTCAAAGGTTTGTCATTAAGTGGTATAAATAAACTGCACCTCAAAGAGATTTCGCGATTGGTGTGGTATTGTTTTTAAGTCTTTAAGCGTAGCTGGCTCTGAAGATGTCTCACTTTCAACGATGATGGCGTTTAATTCTCAGTTGTTAGCAGGTTGTTGTCAGAGTTTTGTGTTGGATGACACAGAAAATGTCATAGGTTTAACTGGAAAGAAATGTGGGTTGATCTATCTGTCTGATTCTCGGAACTGCTATGGAGGCAGTTACTAAAAAGTCATTCGTTCGGATTGCGCTCAAAGCGATTTTTGTGGGACCCGATGCGAAAAGTCATTGACAGAGAACATAATATTTCGTTGAATTAGATGCCTGGATCTTCTTGGAAGCATCAACTGTTTGTAAAAGAACTTAAGAAAACACTGAAGGTAATAATCTTAGTCAGTGGGAAGACTTCCCCATGCTCTATCTGGCTTGGTTTATTACAGTGTGTAGTAGTAGTTTACGTAGGTTTTTTAAAGAAACTGTTGACAAAGCCAGAGCCAAGAGGGAAATGTTTCTGTTGCAGACAATTCTCGACCTAACAAGAGGAAAACAAATTCTGATAACTTTATACTATAACTCGCGGACACAGCCTTCTTGAACTGAAAATAAGGTGTCTCTGCAACATAAGCATCCATTTCACGAGTGATTTTGTCGTATCTGGATCGAAAACAGAAACCGTCACTCGACTAGTAACTTATCCAATACGTATCAGATACAACAAAGCCGTTTAGCAGATACCTTCTCCCCACACACAGACGATATCATTGGTTCCTGCAAAACAGCTGACGTTTTTTGAAATGGCTGTCTTATTCTATTATCGATGATGAGCTGATTTTTTATGGTTCCTCTTGTGAGAATCGTCTTCTGACACGATTCACTGTTTTTAAGACAGCCCACTTATTGTAAAAGGGGGCGATTTATGCAACTTGTACCTTTAGCAGTCGGATGACTATCAGAGGTGTCACGTTTAGCTGTAAATAGTCATGAAAATTTTTTTTGATTCTCAGCAATTTGCAATTTGGAACACTGTACCACTTTTTGGCACGTTTTACGTTTTTTTACAGTCTGCCAGAGTGGTGGTGTTATCCTACTCTCTCTAGCGGTATGCTGTCTCTTCGATGCTTTCATTCATTGTATTCGATGCCTATTAAAGCCACCGTCAATTCGGTCTGGCATACTTTTTCGACAACGTGGATGTACACAGAAGAGTTGAATACCTCTATCGGTCATTCTGGCATTGACTATGAAAAATTCTAGATCAAAGGCAGAAGACTCATGAAGACATGGACAATTGCTTTGCATTTGCATATTATACATTGAATGAAGTCTACAGAATAGAACCCACTGTATAAAGGTCATACCACCATTCGCAGCCTCATGTCCATGGAGAAATTATGTGATTTATAACAAAGAGTGCATTTCTGTTCTATATCCTTTCCTTGCTTCTTCTGAAAGCAACCTCCCATTCCTCTGTTCCTTACTATCTGATACCTCTATCTTGCTAGCATTGGAATTTAAGGATCAAAGTTGTAATACATTAATAAATGTGGCATTTGCATCTTCTCCCCTGACTTATCCTTGACCTTAGTTAGGAGAGGGTCATAATGACAGCTGGTAGTAGTGTTGACTATAACCTTTGGCCACAAATTTAACACATCCTTGAAGAACAAATCAAAAATATCGAACTTAGCTGATTATTTTCGACTCTTGTCTTTTCTTCCGCTTCATGTTTGCTACTAGATGATTGGGCGAGAAACTTATCATGGTCAACGTTTAACTAATGGATCATTCTGGTCCATCAAATCTAACTTTCTTATCGCAGATATCACAAGTGGTGTCAAAAGTTCAATGCATTCATAGAAGATCTATTCCTTCCATGATAATTATTTCGCAATATCATGACAATGACATCAACACTGCTTAAACCTATTCCTTATGTTTGGCAAAACAACCTCTACTTATGAGCGATCTGTCGTATAATAGCTTGAAAATTGCACTTTAGAGCATCTGGCCAGAGAGTGGCGTTTCATGCATGAGGCAATGTTGACAGTGTGCAAGGCTGCCCCTTGTGACGTCAGCGTCTTTGATCCCAGACTAATATCCTCCATCACTATTAGCTCGCGACTTTCTGTTGATTTTTTTAGCTATTATGTTGATTGGTTTCATCTCAACGGTACAGGGTAGAGAACATGATTTGCAGATTCTAGTGGCGTTGGAAATTGTTATTGGCAGTGTCGGTTGTTGGGATCTTTTTGAAACAGATAAACACAGACAATCTCTGAAGGCCACGTACTAAAATACACTTCGTTCAAGCTAGGTCACTACAGTAACCAAGCATCTTCTTCCCCGTCTCCTTTCGCCTTCCTCCCTCCTATACATTAAGAGAAAATCAATGTTTTTTAGAACAACTGCAAATGTTATTCGATTCCAAATGGTCCCACTACATGCATTTTATACCGAATTGAACAGTCTCTTGAGGCTGAAGTGACAGAAGAACAAATGCCCATTCGATCCTTGAAAAGGCTCTTAGGGCTCGACTTAACAGATAACCTGCCATTGGCAATGTTGAATTAATGTATGCCACTCAGAGCGTTGTTTGTGGGAAATTCCAAATGAAACTAGGGCGCACTGCGACAGACTAGGATTTCTCTCTTGATGGTGTGAAGGGGAAATCGGTTATTTCACGATATGGCAGCCAAACGTTACAAGTTACTATGGGTGCTCAAATTTTGAATCATATTCCCATATTTCCTAGTGGCAGAGAAAGAGCGGTATCGGTATCAAATGATTTCGATATTGCCTTCCCAAAAAACATTTGAAACAAACCATCCCTAGTATCGTTGTTATAGTTCATCATCAAAAAAAAATGAAAATAATTATGGTTTTTAGTTATGCCAGAGCACTGAGGCCACTAAACTGTCTATGATTTGAATACAATGTGTTCGTTGGTTCCGAAAAAATGAAGCCTATTCCCTTTTAATCTTGCGGCGAACCACACCTCCTACAGCCACACCCCAAGGGAATCATATGTCCTTCTTTATATCATAATTTTGTTATTTTGAATTTTCAAATCGATGAATTGTCTTCAATAACAGTACTTCACTCTGTTCAAATGGATTCAAATTACTATTATCAAATATCGTTATGGAGGCACTTATGTAAAAACAGATACCCTTTTACCTTAAAAATGCAATAATTGGACATGTTCCATTGATTTCCTTTGTAATGCGAACTGTATTGTGTAGAGTTGAAATATGCAACAACGACAGAGGGAAAAAAAAGATTCAGTGAGTGAATGCAGGAACAGAATAGAAACATCAGATTTTGTCTGTTGTGATGGAGGGAATGGGGCAGTCGATAGATTAGCTGATAAATGTCACAGATAAATGATAAATGTCACCGATAGCAAATGTTCGAGTGATCAGATTTGATAATATTCTGGTGCATTTAAACACTCGCTTCTGATGCATGCAGATGTTTACAATTTTGTAAATGTAATTCGAAAAGCATCTCATACTAGTTGACCGTCCATTCACAGATAAGTGCACTATTGATTTCAATGCAACCTACCGCTCTGACTTGAATTACCAACCCCAATGTCAACCTTTGTTTTGGGCGTTGTCCCTTTGACAATTGACATCGACTCGAGCAAATTAAGTACCAAGGTGACATCAATATATCAATAGAATAGGCAGGAAAGATGAACCAACAGACCAAGGGAAATATATGTGTAATAATAACATGATATTTCACTGTAAAATTGTTGGATTTCAGTGATCTGTACTGCAAACAATCTATTGACCATGCTGATGAGTTACAGATCTGGACCTAAGTTGGATATTAACTTGGCGTTATGTTTAACTGGCGTAACGTTGACTGGGCTTAATTGAAGTAGATTACACTTGTTGAAATGATCGGCAGGTTAGGGATTTACTAGCATCTTATTTAAAACAACCGGGCCCAGTAGACCTTGCTCATCGCCTGGCGTGTCAATTACATCAGTGGTGGAACTAGATTTAAAAGAAGCCGAGCACTTATTAACATTTCTCGATCTTCCTAGAGCTTATGCTCGAGCTGTCAGACAAACTTGCTCCATGGTTATAATCGTCGCAGTGTAGTGAACAGTGACACACGTTACAGAGATGACTAAACCATGCTGACTACTGAAAAGTAGTAGAAGTGCACCCGTCGACACTCTTCACACTTTTCCGAAGACAACGTGTCAATTTTACAATAGTAGGTACTTCTGTAGTGCATAATATAGTGGATACTTGGCTAGTGCTTGAAGCAATGTATATTGTGTGTAAGAATAAACTTGCCGATAACAGATGTAAAAAGAGTGACCGGGTCCAATTGAAATTGTTCATATCATATCAAGAAAAACGAAATCACGTCGATGGGCATGACTGTATTAACACTAAAAGAGCCAAACCAATATAGTTCTAGTTCCACGTTCCCTGATCGAAGGTCCATCGACCGTGTTCAGTTCTGAAATAACATGTGGCTTCCTCAGGTAGCCTCATCGATATCAATCATGTCAATAGTGTTCGAAGTGCATTCCTTGTTTTGATTCTCACATCGAAGGTCTGCCCCTGAAGGCTCATGAATTGAGCTGTAGCAATCTACTTCATGAGAACAGAAAGTGTGTTTAAGAAGTCTTTGTTTCTTTGATATAATTTACTTTTAACTGGAATTACTGATGAAGATCAGCATCACACGATTATGGTTGCGAGACTACCGCTGCGGCCATACCAACAGAAACGTTGCTAGAAACTGTGTTCGGCAGAATGATGGAACCTTCAATATCATGTTATCAAAAGTAATAATTAATAAGCAGTTGTCTTATTTTCTTGTCCCTCTCATGTCATCGGATGTTGAACAGTACTGCTCACCATTCTTGGTTTGGTTCATATGGATAAGAACACACATTGATTTCAAAACATTTTGGGCGAGGTCTTTATTAATTCGAGACCACCAATTACTTGTTGGAACAGTGCGATGAAGAGGGGTATTTTCGGATTGGTTTACGACTAAATCTTCACACATTATTAGCAGTGATGTTAGTACATTTTTGCTAGTCAGATAATGCGATATCGATTTCAAAGGATGTCTATATAGTTATATGGTTATGAATGACATCATTCCGATCAAGTTATTGATTTGTTTCGCTAATGTTCTAAATTGCACGCTTTCGTTTCAGACCATCTTCAATGAAATCTGCTTTACTGATATTCAATGAAGGCCTTTGACTCAGCGCCACTATCGGCAGAAGTTTGAACAAAATCTCCTGATTTTTTATCCGGTTTCACAAGTTCTTGACCGAGTTTTGAGTTTTGCTCTATTTCTTCAACTTGTGCAGACTTGGTTCAGAGTCCTAATGAGAGTATTCTTGAACTCGAGTATTTTTACTTCACGCTGACCTTCAAAATAAAAATTGACATTTTCAAACTAGGATACATTCACATGATAACAAAACGAGGACAACGCTTCTATTTTGTGTGATTACGAAATATGAGACCGGCATTTATTTCCGAGTCTATCATTACCCGGCTGGGTAATCATCCAGTCTAATAGCAGTATCTTTATTTCAAAGGGGACTAACATCATAGGATTCTGATTGTCTCTGGTTTTATGCGAATCCAAGTTACTTGTTGTTTGCATTTATGAACCTCTGTTTTGAACATAACTGAACCTTTTCATTCTGATATGCCTTTTTTTATGGTTCATACTGGACTACGGCACATTCCGTTGGGTTCATCACACGGGTTTGTGGATTTTGAAATAGTCTTCATCGCACCATAGATCCGTGAACCTGTCATTAACTTCGTTGCACACAAAACAGTTGCTACTCTGTATAGCCAAAGTGCTTAAATGATTTTATGTCTAAAACTTTTACAAAAGTTAATTTCAGGGAAGGCCCTTGACGTAAATTACATCTTGAAATTGAGAGTAACTTATTACCAAATTGACACTACATCTACTGTCTTAAATGGCGCCCAAAGAAATAAACGCAGTTTTCAATTTTTTCTTGTCCATTGATATGCCAATAGAGACAATTATGTACATTCAACATGTAGTGAAGTACCCCAATAACAGCACTATCCTATATATACTATACTAACTTTATAAAGATGTATGCATTGTGTACAAATCTGTCTCTATAAAACATCATATAGGTTTTATGTCACTTAACTTTATACAACCAACTTCATGTACCTCGGGAAATGAAGATCTTAACAGCTCCTTATCATTTAAAAAAATCCTTTCAAGATTTTTAATTTGTATCGATTTTGTTTGCAAGCCCCATCGACTCGTGTCTACAGTTGTCAAGAGGCGATCGAATGTGGATGCAGATAGCTCCTTAAAGCTCTTTACTGCGAGCTGCACATCAGGATCTGATGGAAGCGGGTAGTAACATTTTGGTATGCTTAAAGCTATCATGTCACTGATTCACTCTTTTCAATCCGTATGAGTAACAGCGGGGAGAAGGCAGATGCGTCACGGTCTCACACATTAGTATACGAAGCAGTCAGTTTTCACACTCAACGAAGGTGCCAAACTAATTTCGGGGTAATATTTTCCTGACTCTACCGTTTCAATCCGTATGAGTAACATTGGGAAGAAGGCAGGTGTGTAACAATCTAACTCATCAGTATACGTAGCAGTCCCTTGAGGTGCCAATCTTATTTCGTCCTGATGGGGGTCTGGTTGCCAAGTTGAGTCCGTCCGAGGTTACCATTTAGTTGTAAGAAAGTTCAGGGGTTTAACAGTACGATATCAACAGTAGTGGAGGTTATCGTCATGCTTTACCCCTCACCCTTTCCCAAAACATACCATGAAATTGACATCCTTTCGGGGTTGTCCGCATCCTCAACCGTCCTGTTGATACACCTCCGCGTGTAAACATACCCTAGGATATTCACGCAGAACATCAATATCATGGGGAATTTGTTCCGTCGAGTACGGTTACCAACTCCCACTTGAGACAACCTCCCAAGTACGTTCTCGCCAAAAAATCTGGTTCTACTGTATACTGTGCCAATACATCATCTATTGGTCGTCCACGTGTTAAAAGCTCTATCACAACATGAACAATCCACCTGTACATCATGTATACAGCGATGCACTGCTTATGGGTTTTTGTAGCTGTTGATGTTTCTCGACCAAAATATCTGTATGGTATTTCTCATGAATTATTGAGAGAAATAGGCATGTTTTGGTTCGTCCCGCGGCGAATATGATCCGACTGTATACCAGGCAAGAGGACTGGATACAGTTGGGAAGATAATTTGAGAGAAATCCTCAGCAACTGATAAGGCAATGGAAATTATTGAGCTACATTTTAGTGCTTATTAAGTAGCATATTGAGGATTGTTTTATTTCGTTGTAGAACTTTAGAACTTTAAACACGTGATGGCTTACACCTCGGGAAAACAGATGCTATTGGGTTGTGTTAAAAGGTCAAACGCATATGAAGAGCAGTTAAAAAACTTAGACACTCAAATTGCACAACTGGCGCCAGTTGAGACTTGCCATGATACTTTACGTCACCACACCTCTACTAATTCAGGTCCATCACCACAATCAAGCTTACAATCCTCAAGGGAAACACGCGATGAAAACAGCGCACGAAAATTGGAATTCTTGTTTAATTTGATAGGCATAAATTGATTTTCGACGACACGTCAGCCAAAGTGATTAAAATGTGCTAAGTTAGCAAAGTGGTAAACGGATCGATTATAGTCTACTTGTCGATATCTGATTGATTTGTATTGGCGATACATGGAAGGTGCAGTCAGAAACTTAACCTCGTGAATGTGTTTATTCAGTTTCATTTGATGATCAGACTTGCTACAAACCTCGTTTTTCCTTGTTTCTCAACTATACTTGCTCTTGAGAGAAATTTAGCCAATATTAGAGAATGACATAGCATATTCTGTTGTCATGCTGTAATATCGGGCATCCCTATATATCTTCATCGTGAAAGCACACGAGTAAGGTTTCAATTTCGTTCACAGTTCTTCTGCTTCTGATAGTTCACTGTCTGACTGACTGTTTGGCGAAAACAACTGGTATGTCAATATGATAGGGAAGAGCAGTAACAGGGGCACTTCTGCAGTATCTTGCTTAAGGGTCGTTGGAGGTATGCCAAAACACTATAAAATGAATCCAGCAAAAGTCCCATGAACCACTTAAGATCAAGTAGTAAAGTACATGGACATTTACCATCCAAATTCATGTGTAATGGAAAATTTGAGCCACTTGACTCATGATGACACCAGTCGGAAGTTTTTAAGTTCGTTTGCAAATCGTTTTACTCCTTCAAGAATCGTCAGTGTTAAAGTCGATCTGAATAAAACAGTTGGAAAATGATCATTTATCCTATTGAGAGATGAACGTGCAGGCGTGCAATGTAGTTATGACCGGAAAGCTAGGATTTTGAAGTAGACGTGTAATATACAAGTCAGCACGTTTTGCATACTGAGAGATGGTGAACAGCTTCTAAGAGATGATACTAGTCAACAGGTTTAATGGTGGGGCGGAGTCTGCATATGGTTTACTGTTATCACGGTACATTTTGTCCAATTCACACGGTACGTTTTGACCGATTAACTTAATATGTTTTAGTTTTTCATTTTAGGTAAGTGATCAAACCTTGAATGCATTGATGCAGTTTCCGAAGTACTCCGTAACTAGCCTGGTTAAGTTAATGTTTACTGCGGGTGTCAAGTGAATCACAAAGTGAAACGTGTTGGCCAACTTTTTGGTTGCATCAGAATACACGATCAAGCAAAAAGTCCGAGCCAGCTATTCGGATATCAAATACATGACCAAATATTTCCCACAATTCACTGTCTGTTAACCATTCTTAATGCGAATAAGAGAATGTTGTACGTATTCTGATAAACCCTGTAAAAATGGTATTGATATGGGGCAATTTGGCAAATGAACCAAAATGTCCCACTAACAAAATGTTCTCCTAACAATGATTGTAATTCAATCATATGTATGTACAATTGTTTACCGATAATGAGGTATCCGTAACGCTGTTAACATGTGTTTGGCTGCAGCCAGTTAGTGCGTTATTACACCCCGATATAGTTCTATTCAGATAGCAATATTGGCTAGGGAAATAGCCAGGATTAGGCTGAGAATTACCAGTAATGGGCCTAATACTGTTGTGAATATTGTAAATTGAGGTAACAAGTAATGAGATAATGTGCCCTGAGCATTCGCCGACATCTTAGCATGTCAGCCTCTCATAAATGACAAATCGCGACTTAACGAAGACTTATTTGATCTTTTAGCGAGGGAAACATGGTCTTTGTCCCTGAGGGCAGGGAGGCTTAGACGAATGCTAATGTGTTATTCTTGTACTTGTTAAGGGAGGATAGAGTGGCCTGAAGCCCTCTACTGATGGACTGGGAACACAACTTTCAAGGTGTGTCACAATCTTTTTGTGTTTGACCTACTTCTTGGAAAAACCTTTCACGTCAGATAGCCTAACTTGAAATGGTATCAGGAAGTGTTCCGGGTTAATATCACAGGCAAATGTAGTCGTTACCGTATGGTTGCACCCTTTCCTTCGAAATGAGATGTTGCAGTTTCGTTTTGTTGCAAAATATCTTTCTGCGTCCTGGGGACTTGGAACTTGCACCAGAAGGTGAAATAAGAATCGGTCCACCGTAAACGTCACTGGGACGGGCACGATTCAAACTACGTAAATCAAACGACGGGGGCCAAGATCAAAACATCAACTCGTCCCCATCACCCTGGGGCTTTCCTCATTAATGGGCAACAGTAGAGGAAGTGTGGCTCTATACATAATTCACATCACCTTAATGGTCGACTTCTAAGGAACCCAACTATGCTCTCAGAGCGATTTGTTTTAATCTTTGATGGTTTTATGTATTCCTCGTTAGACCCTATACGCACCTCAACTTAGTCACTATAAATATTCATTGGGATTCCAAGAGTGGATGGTATCAGACTAAATTTCCACAAGAATTCGCGCGATAATGAAAATCTACAGCCCACGCCTATGGCATAGAGATAAGCTTGTGATGCTCTGCTAGATGCTTTGAATTCGATTAGATTTACTGTGAAAAGTACAATCCAACAACTTGTTAATGGGGGCAATTGTTTGAAATCAACACCATGACGATTTGGGCAGTAACCGTGTCCCGCTGGTATGGCCTCGTTCATTGTTCTTTAAGGCTTTGTCCTTATTGTATTGTCTGGTCGACCATTTGGCGTTCACACTTCGTCTGTTCATTTAGAAACTGTGTTCAAATGCTTATTCTGCGTAGTGCAAGTGCTGGTTCTATATGAACAGTCTGCAGCCAAGACAAACGCTTATTGCTTCAAATTACTCCTGACGTATTTGCAACTCTATTGACCACACCTTGTTCATACAACGGCGATATACACGCATACATCTGGAAATCCTTCCCCATAGATTGAAATTAATATGTCAACCTGAATATACCGTCACGCGACGTGACATGGTCTTTTGAGCTCATTATTATGGTATACGAGAGCCATAGAAAGGCAGTTTGTAAACACGTAACCAATTCGTTGATTTCTTGTAGTAGTCCGAATGAAAAGTGTGCATTGTTTCTCAGCCATTGTCTCCAGCAAAGGAACTATCATTCATTTACCATTTCACCCCATGTCATTTCAATTTTGTTTGTTAAGTTCGGGTTTAGTTTTTTTTTCTCAAGATAACAATGATAACGATAAAGCCATGTTGAAAACTTGGAGAATTTGTGTGTGCTTGCCACTTTGAAAGAGGGTCAGTTGCCTTTTCTAAAGATCCTTCCTACATTCAACCATGGAACTTATTACTCCAGCTTAATGATATATCATTAAACGAATGAACCTCACCAGTCTGTTTTTCTCTATCGATTCATTATCCTTATCAAGTGGGTCTGATATCAAATTAATTGTCTTTTGTAGTATTTGCCAGTCTTCTCATTATTTAATCATAAAGCGAAAAGCGCTTCTGTGTGTGCATTGCTGTATAGTTGAATCTAATGGTAATAATATTTGTATTTTCTATGTTTGATATCAACAATTCATGACTCCTGTTGCCATTGGGCACTTAATCAAGAACCTTCTTGTTATTTTTTTTCACAGCAGCATTTTTATCACGCTAAATACAGCAAGCGGGTATAACTGGGCTCTGAGGTGCCACTGAATATTTCAAACTGTACCGATAAATGCTTCATGGCGACGCTCTTTGATCAAAGCTACTCTGCCAACCTCGCGTGACAGTGTAAACAATTGATATGGAGTAAAAACTAATTCGTTCAGTCTTTAATTTCACATTTCCAGTCCGTTTGGTATCAAATAAACAAAACAAAATAATTCCTCTTTGCCGCAGGCACAGTACTGTCACGGTCATCTTGGCTAACAATAAATACACGAGAGAATAAGTCGGAGAACAAACAATACTATTGACCATTCCTTTGGGCGATATCCACCGCCACCAACAGTTATTCTTCCAATATCGATCTCTAGCTAAGCACCGATAGTAACGAGCGCCTGTCTACCTGTAGTGCTAATGTCTAAGACAATTTGACTAATAGCTGGTATTATGCGAATGTTATTAGTGTTGGGGAAAGTGTGACCAGGACATGGCACCGGAGATGGCCAATAAAATCAAGTGGGGAAGGGGACTGTCCGAGAAATGGATTGTGTGTCGGGTGACGAACCAGTTACATATCAATGTGATATTTGGTAGAGTGACCACTCGTCCCTTTGTGCGTCACAAGACAAAATTGATGATTATCGCCATATCGAGCTACTATGCAATCACAGCTTTGAAGATTGGAGCCAGAATGACTCCGGAAGTTTGGTTGCTATGGACAAGCAAAAAAGTTTTGACATCCTCAGTCAAATTTGCATGTGTAATATCCTGGTAGCTCTGCAACCGATTGGCCATGCTGGCTTAAGAGAGGCCGTGACATCATGTCTGAATGAGGCAGTGCATATCGGCCCGATGAGAAGACCTGGGTAATGACTGAAATGTAAATAATGGAATGTTTAAAACGTATTTCACCCCCATCCAACAAGACTAACAAGAAGGTTAAACAATCGAATCAAGGTTGCTAAAAATGTCATAGGCCAAATTTCCTTCGATATTAACATTGTCCACCAACTCCGTGATAGGTGCTATAATGTCACATAAATATAGCCTAATCCCCTTTGATTAAGGTTTCCATCGTCTGAGCCTAAGAGTAGAACCGTGTAAATGAGAGATTGTGTTCTTTCGTCTCGTTGGTGGTAATCGCCTCCGTAATCTGATGGTTGTTCATTGGAAGGGGAAGAATAACTGTTGGCCTTTTGAGAAACTGCTGACGACTGGATTCCGTTTCCGAAACTCGGTGAACATTAACATTTATAAAGCAATCAATGAGCCATTGTGTCATTGTTGCTTTCGTAAATTTTGTGTTTCGTGATTAGGAAGGAATCGACTCTATTACATTCAACAGCGTCTTTTTGCCCGAAACAGCCGTCATCATGAGGAGCATCTTATTTGTTTTCCTCTTCAGATTGAAACTGTGGCGTTATCGTATTATCCTCATACCGTCCTATAATTTCAATCCGGTTATAAGCTTTAGAAACCACTGGCGTGAAAACGAGAGAAGACGTGATGAATTTTGATATAATAACATCGGTGGAAAAAAATCACGTAGATCTTTGAAATCTAATTAAGATCATATCACATCAATCCTCAAAATGAAATGCAAGTGAACTGTAAGACATTTTTTCAACGCATACGCATGTTCAGTCTTTATTTCTTGGTAATCAAATTGTAAAGTTCAAAGTCAAATACATTTAAGTTTGATACTTTGTCAGCTTTGTGTGAAGAAGAAATGAAACGCGGCACTCTGTTTGCTGCGCGCGGAATAAAATTCTTACCGCTAGCTGCAGCCTCTCTGCTCGAGCCTGCCACACTATCATTCTTTGTACCAAAGCATACGATATCTGTAAAGACTGGCAACTCTCCTTTCCATCAAATCGTCATATGAAAAATGATATTTGCCAATCGGGTCATAATAGCCTGCCTTTGATATCTGACAGGCAATGATTACTTTGCATGTGACTGCTTCATCTTTTCCTAATCAAACCAACAGAATGATAGCCTTCATCCCTTTGCCTTCCTTGTACCCAAGTCCAACAGAATATGGCTAGCAGTCAGTATTGTAAATACTATCATTTTGCATATCACATCAGCTGCATTCTTTCCTGATCTAATCCAGCTTACAGAATGATGACTTTCATCCTCTTCGCCTGACGTGTTCTCCTGCCTGAAAATGGATTGCGCGACTTTGGCCGGATCCAATAAGTGTAATAGTGTTCCCAGTGTCCACAACCCACGGTTGATCTGGACTGGCAATTAGGTTTGGGAGTGACTCTGTAATAGTAATACATGTGATCACCTTATCCGATGATGGTTGCAGCCGCAGGGGCTTCGTTTCCGATATTGCAAAAAATGATATGACTTTGTGATGGAGTAATGAAAAAAAGATACCGCGACCCAAAACAACTGGTGAACCTGTTGACGCAGATGCTAGTAGATACCGGCTCATTCGGACAGGAATATTTTTAGCAGTTATGATATAGTGTTAAGCTAACATGAAATCAATGCGGCAAAAGGCAAGATGATAGTTGAACTGAAAAGACCACTTGTCGGCTGATCCTGTCCGCAATCCTTGTACACGTCTGTACACTTCGTGCGAGATCCAGGCCAATCATAAAGCTCGCTGATTAGTCGAGAGGAGTTCAAATGGTTCCCTTTACCTATTACCGATTTGCTAAAAGCAAGCTTTATTCATGTTTGATTACTACACAACATTCGCAATCTAAAAAGATGTCTTCCATACGGTAAGCGACAGAAACGTGTTGCTTTGAAAGTTGTGGTGATTGTCCACCACTCGTCAGCGGTGATCGGCAGTGTCTATGCACAAATGCGATGCGACTCTTCCATTGACAATATCTGTCTAGTCTATTTCCTCCACGGGAAAGGCAGCATGTGATGGCGGTTTGATACAGTACTTTCCCACAGGAAACAACCAGAGTGGCCAGAGTGAGCCTACCTTTTCAAACCAGCCAAAGCTGTAAGGTGTTCTGCTGGTTGGTTAATCCTGGCCCTTTCGTGATTGATACGAGCGTAAAGCTACTCAAGCAAGGTATTAACGGATATAAAGCTGTATCATGGGTGATCCGCTGTGATCGACTGCCACATTCGCCTCCCATGGTCTTCCTCACGAATCAGATAGTTAAGTGAGGCTTGTCTCTGTCTGCTGAACGAGCTAGGAGGTGTAACAATAAAGGAGGTCATGTCACAATCGTCTCGAGGGCTTTTCGTCTCGGAGCCACCATGCCATGTCCTAGCATTCGGCATCCAAGCACTTTCAACTTGACATTTTTATGAAAGCCATCAGCAAGCAGTGCCTGACCGCTCACGAATGAAGCCACGTACATGACGTACGATTCTTTAAAACATCACGGATATTAAAGATTTAGTAACCTATTTCCGCCAAGGCTGTGTAGATCCATCGCCTGGCATGCTTGGTGAGAAACGAAAGGAATGTCTTTGACCTTTCGAGGTGTCTGAGATTCAGGTTCACAAATATTTGCCCAGACAGTGCGATTACAAGTGGTTCTTTCACCATTGAACTTTGATGGCGATTGCTGCCACCTGTCTCGGTGGAGAAGAAATCTGAAAGCACCCAAAGAAGTTCACTGCTATTTAAGAAAGATATACATGGGACACATCCGATCGGTCAAAAATAACTTTTTCATTTTTTAGCTTTCTAGCAATGTCCAAAAAATGGTTGGAGTAAAAGTATTAGTGATTTTCCCCAGTTAATACTCCTCTATAAGACTAAACCCCACAGTGAACACTTCTTTCATTTAAGAGACACGATGCTCTTTAGAGTCTGTCAGTGCAAGTTAATTTAGATTTTGCAATTCTAGCGAAAAATTGATTTACTAAATGAATAAAAACAGATTGTTTAATCAGGGATGATTGCAAACCAGCTGCGTCAGATTGAAGAAGCAACAGCCTTTTAATTTTCATTAAGTTACCCATGGGGAATTATCTCAATAGCATTTGGTATTTGGTCTTCATGCATTGGAGGAGTATCTGAACGTTGTATTTTATCTCAAACTTGTGTTCGCAGTCAGTCTGATTCCTGGCTCTTTTAACCGCCTAAAACCTTTGCCTAAAGCCATCGACTCAGTCAACAGCGTGCCTCATCGTTGTGGCAAGGAGAAAGCTTCCGGCAAATTGACCCAAAATAGCCAGACTGAACTCTTATATGGTCTGATCCATGCGGCTAACAAAGTATATCACTCGGAACGACAGTCGAGCCAGAATATATCAATTTTCTCTCTGCCATTACTGGCCGTTTCGAAAATCGTTCTTAATATAAGAGATAACAGCTCAAAATAGCATACCGACTTTTCCTAGTGTGAACTCAAAGATAAGAGAGGGTAGTTAGGTCAGTAGTATGCTTTTTGGTCAGGAGGGGTGGGGGGCAAAGCACCTCTTTGGTCCTCAATCAGTCTGGATACTGGCAAAAATCGTTTTTGGTGACCCAGGGGTGACATCTTGAAAACCTTGTGTCCATTCCCTAGCTTCAGCCTGCTGTTTTAAACCAGCGCAGACAGGAGCCCTTATAGCTTGCATTTGAAAAACAACAGTAGTGTCCTCATTGTCTTCAAGGACTGATTAGGAATCGGGGCACTTTTATGGCAAATGCTCATACCGTTTTCTACATGTACAAGTTTTAGAGATGATTTCTTACTGAGTCTATTCAAAAGGCAGACAGTTCTTAATGATATTTATAGCCCATAAGAATAGCTCTGGAAACCATTTTATCATCCTAAACTTATTCTAAAAGATCGATTCTTTACGGAGCAGAAAGATATGGTGATAAAAAGTGGCGGTGCATTTGGGAACAGCTACTAGACGTCAGGGGAATTGATTTCGCTTTTCTTCATGATCAAGCCGGGGTGGAGAGCTCTCTACAATGTGCGGTGCCTCCTCCAAAGGGTAGGGCCATTGTTGCCTGAGATCGAGTCAAATTAACGCAGAAGTCTCCTTAATGGTTACTTCACCATAAATCTTGCATGCTGGCTTCGCTAATGAAGTGGGGCTGCTTGGAAACGTGAGGTCGATATGGTTTGCCTGCTCCACAGCGAGGTCAGCATCTGGGCTGGATTCAGGATTGAGAAATAGAGAAGGGTCCCAGAGGCAATTTAGCATTTGGTGGCCCTTGATCAGCAGACTAGGCTGGATTGCTGATGCAAATATTATTCCGCAGTAGTGGGGTCGATCCGGTGTGCCTGTTCAGAGGCGAGATCAGCGGAGTGGGGATGAATACAGGATGTTGGCGAGTAGAGGGGCGTGTGTTAAGCGATAAGGGTGTCCCTTGATAAGCGGGCTAAATTGTGCAGTTGAGTGCTGCGATCTTAATTATTACCCTTCCCCGTCCCGCCATCCAAAATCACGTCTTGACGATGAAGAGAGGTGGAAACATTACACTTACGTTGTCAGACTTATTCGTTTGATAAGTCAGTAATAACACTTCTATATGTTCAGTTGCTCTAACTTATAAATGAAAAACCTGTACGTCTTGGGTCTCATGCATTCGTTATTCATATTCAGTAGCATTCAATTTTAAAACGTCAAGCAGGACATCCAGTGCACTATTTGCAAATTGAAAAATGTCTTCCTCTTAATTCTAACATGTCCTACAATGGGCCGCCTCATGCCCATCCATCTTGAATCGTGTCTCGAATTGACACGCAGGATTAATCACCTAAGTCACTGGTTACACTTACAAATTCAGAGATGCAGCAATGAGCGCTATATTTGTATTAAGAAACGTCCAATAGCAAGTGATTCCGGGACGGGGCAAACTGACGGCGTGATTCATTCAAATATAATTGTTCGTTTGAATGAATTCTCACTGACTGATTCGGTGAACTGTCTGCACTGTTTGGTATAATTATCATATTTCTCCATGTAAAGAGTATAATAATTATTGGAAGCACTCGACTTTCGTCTTCCTGTAGACAATGATGCAATCAAGATGTTTGCCTTTAATCACAAACCACTTCAAAATATGGCTTATTGCCTTCGAAGTCGTTTGGAACCTTTTAATTTAGTTTTAGATATTTTAATGTAATGTATACGCTGACGATTTATGAGCCTGGCGTAGTGTCTTGAAAGCTAATCAATAGAATTCATATATAAGTATTTGAATGTGTTAGATTCTCAGTAAAGTACTGAGGAACTCCTAACTCATGCAGTGAATAAAAGCAGTCTTACTATATCCAGCAATGGTTGACTATATCTAATTGCTTTACATGCTGTTGTACATGTTTGAATCGTCGTGTTTAATGCATTTTCTTCATAAGAGTCAATAAAAAACTCCTGCAACGTTTTTTTAAATTTTTTAATAAAACCTATTCAGAAACTCAACTTGTTTTTAAACATTCTTGATATTCATCCAACTGTGGTGACAGCTTCAGAACTTGTCTAATCTCCCCCAAGTAGGAAAGCTTGTTATCGAAAGCTGAAAATCTCCCCCAACCAGCGCCTCCAAGATTGCGTTATTTCCTGCCTCTAATCCTATAATATGCAATGCTTCGGGAATTTTCTCCCTCCCCATCAACACGATCAAACGCTAGTGAAAACACGAAGATCTGTCACAGATATGGCGTAACTAAAACCGTCTAAGACAGATTAGGTTAATAAAACTTAAAGAAATGAAATGAAACTGTTCTGCTTGAAGCGTTCCATAAGAAGTTCTAATGCCTGTTGAATGCGTGAGCAATATATCGGAGATTGACTGTTAAGAGCTTCTGGCTACAGCGAGCTGGTGTTGAGATTGCGAGGAAAGACATGGGTTGCATTCTGATATCAGCAGTTCACGGGGGTTGTGAACTGCTGTTCTTGTTTTCCTTGGTCACAATGCGTGACGAATTTCGATTGACTATCAAGAGGCTGCCGGCTGCAGCGAGCTTGTGACGAGATTGCGACTGGGATAGACATGCATGGGCTGCGTTCTGCTGGTTCCTGAAGTTTGAATGTTTAATGAACTACTTGTGGTGACAAGATCACTGGGAAGGATCGATTTACGTCTCCAACATCGAAAAACGAAAGAAGTCATTGTGGACGTACATTTTGAGATATAAAATGCTGCTTTGTGGAAGAGGAACATCCGTTCGTATAAACGGAATCCTTTCAGTTCTTATCGTCAAATGATAACGTGGTCAATGTTTTGATCATTGCGTGGTACGAGTTCTGTTGAGCAACACATCATGACCGAATACGCCCTCAGGCATTTAGATTTATAGACCGCACATTAAGATAACTGAGAGCATTCTAAACATATCCATTACCTGAAGCGGCCTCTGCAACCTCTGGCATATCTTTAAAAGGACTGACCATTATAGCACTTAGCTCTTTGTCTTAAATTCACGACATAGGTCGCGTTTAGATAAAAAGGACCATTATAGCACTTAGCTTTTTGTCTTAACTTCACGACAAATTGTCGCGTGTCTCCGGCAGCATATGCAGTTGTTTGGACTGAACTTTGGGCGTTCATCCTCTGCAGGAGAGACCGCCAGCACATTAAATGATGATCTAAAATTCATCCACCCGGCTTATCCTCATCAGCACTGATGATTCAGCGTCAAAACTCGTGTATTTATACATGATATCATCATGGTGAGCTTGGTGGTGCGGTCATCGGAGACAATCGACCGCTAGCTGGACTTCAGCATGTCGGGTTTGGCTACCTTGCCTTGTCATCAGCACATTTCTCAATGTTGATAAGAATGTTTCTCACTACGATTACCATGCTACATGTAGAGAGGCATGTCTACGAATTGAAACTAGAAAATCATGTTTTTTTAATGAAAAAAGTTTCAATTGGCTTCAGAATGTAGGTGATTCATGCCATCATGGAGTAGTTAGAACCTCAGCATCAGTTGTTGAGTTGTTGCATTGTCCGTAAGCCAGTCTGGCTGAAGTCGTCTCGTGAGTGACCAGTCATGCCGGTATAGTAGATCGTTACAATGCTATCGGTGCACCTTGTCAGAATCATGTGAAAAAGTAATATTCGTATTTCATATCGATTTGCCTGGCCTTCCGAACGTCTGAAGCGGAAATAAATGTCACCACATGCTAAGCCTCAAGCTATAGTTATCTTTCATCATAAACATCGGCTTATGACAAAACATAACTAAGCAATTACCAGATACAAGAACATATACATGTGCCATGGAATTGGCTCAAAAGGTCTCGAAAAAATAGCGCTTAAAAGATGCTCAGACGTGGCCTGAAGTGGTTGTGCCACTCAGACTGCTGCTGCACAGCGACGAAAGTAAGAATGACCCGGAGCCAGGAATCCCAGCACCGAACTCGTTCTCTCTCTCATTAGATAATTAAATTATATACATTGATTTCTGCTTTAGGAGGCAATATTCTGATAAAAGTTGGCAGGACGGGCTGCGACTCGGCGCTGTGGTCGCCCAAGGCTCTGCTCGTAAAGACACGGTGTCGGCTTGCAAGGCGATTTGAATTCGCGGCGATATGGGACTTGGAACATTAGTGAATATAGATGGGTTTCTCAGTTCGTCGGGTAGTTAGCAGTGTGGGGAGTAACTAACCATTGCAAATAAACGACGGTTTAATGGAAGAGTGGCCAGCGGAAAAAGGGCTGTTTCAATTTTTCATAGCCTCTGTGGCTCTGTGTAAGGCTCATGGCAGTGATCACCCTCCAACTAGGAGCAACTTCAAGCGTTCTGAATATCCTTGTGTGTGATATAAATCTTATTTCGTGGTGTAATTTTATTGCTGCCTCGGCAGGTTGTCGATTTTGGTACCCAATGCAGATGTCGAACGTAGAAAAAGGTGCCAAACACCTGAGTTTGAGCATATGATTTAGAATATCCAGGTCAAAATATGTTCATAAAGTACGTTCACCGCACTCGTTCTAAATGGTGATAATTGGTGTAGCAGGTTACTCGGTACTAAAATCTCGTCTGGAATATTTAGTAAATCATACTGATAGTTACGTGAATTGAGTTCAAGATAAAAGTTAGTCAAAATTCCAATGATGACAACAATAGTTGGCGCCTAAAGTCTATGAATTATGTAAAACTTTGTGACAGATGTGTGTATTGTCATTGGACAATAATGGTCCAGAGCACAACTCACAAGCACAGCATTCTCCACAGACAACATGGGGTAAGCTGCACTCCGAGGACAGGGGAAATTTTCAGAATGCCAAATGTGCGGATGGTAAAGTCCACACTCATCGAGATATTGTCACAAAGATGTATGCTTATAACTTAATTGAATGTATCTTAAGGAAAAAGAAATCCAATCAGAAGTTTTTTTCCTTGAATCAGCCTACTGGATGGAGGTTTTAATGTAACATTTCGACTTCCCAAAGAGCCCCAGATCTTAATGCCCTAGTAAACGTTACAGATATTTGCCACGGTAAAACTTCTGACTACTTCTTGATGGAATACGTTGATATTCATTTGGTAGCAAATTCGTTATAAAACACTGGAAAACAAACGCTGTTGATAAACCATAGGCGACCTTCTTCAACATCTTAAATGAAGTAATAAACCAACCTTTTATTACGATAGCAAAAGTCTTCTTAATAACACATCAGTTAATTTGAGACGACGGAAGTTTGCAGCAATAAAAGCGGATATCCCAGTCACATCTTATTAAAGCACTGAGCACTGATATTCAATCCGGGCTTTTTCTTCTTCAATTTTTAGAGAATCTCACTGTGCGCTGGTATAATATATTACATTTGCTACTTCTGCATGGCGGAATTTCTCCTTGTTTTTCAAGAGGTTATCTACTCGTTAGCATGGCTTGAACATGTTTAGGGCTTCAGAATACTCCCCTGGCATAACCTGCAGTTCAAGAATCCACTCAATCAAATGATGGTGCGTAATGCAGATATGTCCGCAAGCTCACAAAGTACTGGGACACTGTAAGCATCTGATACACGTGCTCCAGCGCATTTCTATTGGTGAATTTCTTTGAAGCTGAGAGAACACGAAGAAGATATTTGTCCATTATACACGTCGTAATGAAGGCGAAGGTCGGTGAACTCGTCCCTTGCAAACTTAGTCGGTTACCTTCAATGTAACCTTGTAATCCTTGTTGATTTACAAAAACCGAAAGTTCCAGCCAGGAATATGACGCAGTTGCCCCAAGTAGCACGACACGTGACTTAATCACGTGTTCATGAAATTTGAGTTGAACATCACGTGTGACATTGATTCAACTAAATCCGATCTGGTGAATCCTATTAAAAGCTGACGTGACAAGCTCGTATCTGTCGCATTCGGCGTTGAAACGGAGGCAAGATATAACAACGTTACCGGGACTTGACAAGTGAACGCTCGTAATCGAGTGGCAACAAGTGTACGTGATCGAGGGGGTACAGTGATATAGCATTGGACCAATGCCCCAACTCATCCTTGAGTTTTGCTCGACGTCCGTGATATTCGTCATCAAGAAGGAGGGAAAGACTTTATGTTGTATTCTGCATTCCCATCCCTCGTAATTAAGTCACTGCTGGTGATCGAGGGATACAGTACTGTGTCACTGAATTATCTTTGCTCTGATCAGCAATGTCCTTGACGACGTTTCGTTGGTTTTACTATTGAACTTGTGGTCGAATGGAAGAACGTGCGTAACAAAGTTACCGGTGACTGACCTTCACAGCTTGACAATGCCCTCCAAGTCCTTGTGACCAGCTGCACTATTTGACAGTCGGATAAATACATTAAGGCCTCGTTCAACTCTAGATGGAGTGATGAGGTTAACCGAGAATTGTAATAAACTGAGGGTAGTACGAAGCCGTAGTAAGAACTGATTTACATATTTTACCAGAGAGACTTTGATCCCAGCATTAATCAGCAATGCAATTGGTTACAGCGATCCTGGAAGACGTTATCACAAATTGGCCTAAACAGTGCTATCAGTCAATTACGGGTTAAGTTATTCCGCTGCAGAATCAACATTTGATTTGCTTATGGTAACGTATCCTTAAGACTTCAAGTATCAAACATTTGTGAACAGATTGTAAGCCCTAATAAGCCCGATTGGATTTGATTGATCGAAGGTCAAAGTAACAGTGTTAGTTCAAATTTTCCCTAACTTGCCCCCGAAAAGGTTCGAAATGACGATGTAATAGGCTTTTGATGAGATGTTCATGCTGATGTATAACAAGCCTATTAACACCAGGCAATCTGCTTGCCATTACTGTTATGAATTCAAAGAGGCACAGTCATTTTTGACGCCTTCTTATATCGACATCCTGTATAAACCTGGCGTGATTTCCAAGTATAGAACATGCCTGATTAAACCTCCCAATCCTCTTGATATTCTTTCAAATCGCTATCATTGTTTATAAAAACCTATTGCATTGGCGTCAGTGAGAACACTTGATATGACCAGTCTATTCATTCTCGCATTGGGCAATATCAATATCAAAGAAGGTATTTCTTCACCTCGGCGAGTAGTAATGTGACGGGGTCACCATGTATACGGTTAGTCAAACTTGCTGACTTTGTGATGGTATTCATGGTATCGGGAAACTTCCGATCGGGTTTATCTGACATGGGATTAAGAAATTGCTACTCAGCAATAGATGAAGTTCAGGATGCGCTAGGATCAGGTGATAATGTTTGACATGTTTGACTGTTTGAGGCAAGAACTAGTCTTTAACATGTGAGGATTGAGACATTGTGGCCCCTCCTCTCTCTGCTTTTTGTGCTATAAGAAGTTTGACGAAGTGAAATTTGCTGATAGTGGTGTTTTTTTTAAAAATACATCGTACTCAAGTCTACAGAGGTTTTCTCTTTGTTCGTTTGCCATGTGTATTTTTATTCTTTAAGCATTCATGTCGAAAACTAGAGAAGGATTAATATGTGAAGAATCGGTGATCACTGAAATAAAACATTAGCCAAGTCCTAAATCCTGTAATGTGTTCGTTTTAGCTAGAAAAGAGTCGCCGCTTTCATCTTCAGCTATATGCCGGACAACGGACAATGAAAGACAATTTCTTCTTTTCTGATTAGGTTTTAAATAAACTGGTCCCGATCAGATACAAACAGAATGTCAGCGTCTGAAACTTGTTGCCTACAAACGCCTTTCTGATGCCATTAGAAAATATCAGAATAAAATGAGACGAGCTAATCCTTGTCATTTTCAGTCGGACTCAAAGGTAGACATATCAAGTGCATAGCTGAACTACAGTTATATTTGGTAAAGCCTTCTTATATTTCTCTAAAACAAGTCGGGATAAATATTGGTCATTTCTACAACACCTTGATACTATTGATGAAACTAGACCTGTCATTCTCTTTAGCATCCCAGGGTAGCAGGTTTTTGGAATATTCGATTTCAAATATGTTTTGTTGCTTGAAGCTGATAGAGTGTTGCTTTTTAAGGAAAACATGTAAACTGAAAGAATGACTTTGTATTAACTGCCTGCCTTTGCAATGTTAGTATTTCGTCTTCTGTTATTACACTGGGCATCGTCGTGACCCGTTTCAGTAAAGAATGTAAAACAACCACGTCGATTGCCCTTTAGTTAGCAGACATGCACAAACTTGTAACACTGTTAACAATCAAGAGAGGTTTTCTAATCAACATCTCAAACCACACCTAATGGTATAATCGAGATACGAATTACATACAACCTAACATGACTCGTTCGCTGTAATGAACCGAGCCAACCAATCAAGCTTTTTCCTTCTGCAATTTGCGGAGAGCTCAAGGCAAGGAACAGTGTAATTGTCATTGCCCTACAGCATTTGCTCGGAGCAAGAAAAAAACTCCACAACAAGATTACTGTATCTGTGGAATATTTGGCAAATGAAGACCACCGGTTGTTTAACGATATTAGATTAGGCTCCAGTGCATCTCTGATCCTGTTACCCACAACCTAATGTGGAGTAGTTGATGGAGACCAGTTATAGTTTGTTATGGTTAACTATATCATCTGTTTGTCCACAATGGGTGAGAAAAAATGCTAGAGCTGTAGTGAGAGTCTTGAGAAGCACGTCAAGGGTTGGATCAATCGCAATTCATAGTGTTTTTCAACACCTTTAAGTGAGTTCGTATATATGTCGTATGTTCGACCCTTATGATATCTTCCTCCTCGTTGTCCCTCGTTTTTATTCAGGCCCTTTGAAGAAACTTGTTGAATGACCAACGTAATCTGTCAATGCTGTATGCATAAGATCCCTTGCTCATTCCAAGTTAAAAATATAAACCCTTCATTTTATCAATCGGAATTGTGAGAAAGTTGGAGATGATTCCAAAACGTATTTGACTTCACTGGAATAAAAGGTCATTTTGTACACAGCGTTGCATACAAGAACCATGTACATGTTATTGGAAGCTATTTGCAAAATGCTTTCTGACAGTAAAGTTGATTAGTGTTCGTTAAAGCTGTGATGCTTTTATCCATACTAATTAAACTTTCAAACTGGCAAATTGTCCCAGAACCGATTATGAATTATGTTGTTACTCTTTCATTCATCACCACTGGCAATAATGATCCTCAATGGTGTAATCCGCCTAATGGTATTTTGACACCCGTCCGACAACGTAATCAAAATCTCATAAAATCACAATTAATACTGAATAACTGAGCGTAGAGTATCAACGTGTAAACGTGGGTTGGTGACAGTCATTAATGCCAATACTGTTCATGAGATAAGCAGCAACACATTCCAGTCAAGGCCATTGCATGTCCAATCTTGAGGAAATTAGTGGGTGACATTGCTTCTCGAGCATTGTACACAAACAGGGTGCAGGCATGACCAAAGAGGCAAACATAGCCCATAATTTCATTAGGATGAAATAACCCATGTTGGGCGAGTGCTATTCGACGAAAGGTCTGCAGAAACGACCTGGCATAGGTTTAATTAGAGATAGGACATACATCTCAAATTAGTGATAGAGGAGGTCCACGATCCAGTTGTTCCAAATAGCACATTCTAGTAGTAGATAACGCGAGTCAAGTATTTCGCAATTTGTGACCAAATTGAACAGCCTGACCCATAAGAATGATTGAATTCCCTGCAAAAAAATGTCTTGAGATACACAGAAGATAGATTTCAGAATAAATTGCAGTAGTAGATAACGCGAGTCAAGTATTTCGCAATTTGTGACCAAATTGAACAGCCTGACCCATAAGAATGATTGAATTCCCTGCAAAAAAATGTCTTGAGATACACAGAAGATAGATTTCAGAATAAATTGCACTGCACCATGTCCAACTTATAGTCATTAAAAAGTCTTTCCCAGATAGCCCGTTCAATTTCCGGTCAATCTGGCAGTAATGCAGTCCATAATTGAAGCAACATCGACACCGGGGACACTTCCACGTCGAAACTGGTGAAAAAAACACCAAAGAATCTAACAAAAGTGCCACAGGGTCATCAATCTACTAAACTTCAAATTCATGTTCCTTAACATCAACCTGAAAGCGACATTTTTAGAGCAGCTGCAGCAGTTGGGAAAACAACGCCAAGGCCACCCTCCTCCTATAAAGCATTCCTACAAGCGTGGCGTGCCACATTAGTCAACTTGGGATGTAAGAAAGCTGTCCGTTCCCCCGACAATCCTTTGGAATACTCACAAGATCACGGACAGCACGGCGCTGATGCTTGCGGTAATTGATGCCGATCGTGACACGGTTAACCGCTCTCTCGTGATATGTGGCCATTTGATGGCCCCGGCGAGCCATAACGAGAGGATTCAGTGGTCTCGGTGTGAGCAACTCAAACTCATAGTTCATGTGGGTTTTTGTATCTTTTCTGTTCAATCCTGGTCGTGCGATACCGTGTTATTCTTTAGCACCTCACATCGGTCGCGTTGATGGCTTAATGATGTACAGGAAGAGTGTGCGTTTACCGAGTGGCAGTAATGTCTCTCAGCAAAAGGTAATTTCCTCAGTTGGTCAATTTACGAGACAGCTGCCGTCTTGAGGTGCTATCTAAGTGATTGGGTCAAGAAGGCGTGCATGAAAGAAATAACCGCTGAAGTTTTATGTGTTTCTGTACATCGAAGTAATGCATTTGTCACTGTGTTCGGAATCTTCGTTTAGACAAGATACACCGTTGTGTAGCGAGTTCCCGTACCCAATAATACAATTGAAAAATAAGCACCATGGATAGAAAAATCCAAAGCACATATCCATTCTAACCTACTCTTTGGAGACCTTCTCAGAATTAGCAATCTCTGGAAGAAGAGTTTATATGTGTACTTTCTAGACTCTAACCTGTACATAAAGATGAGGCGTACTGTTAAAGAATGAGCGAGAAACCACACTCTCCATCGCCAGATTCCCCTGTGCCGGCTCGTCAATAAAGAACTAAGCTATTCATGCTTGGAGATTTCTCAACGAGCTAATTATTCTCATCTCTGGTTTCTATGCCATAAATGCAATTTAGAGCAGAAAAATTGAGATGTTTTATGAGCGGATAGGGAGTACACTCGCTGCCAAAGGACCGATCGAATTCCATTTCTTGCTATTCCAGCGGAATGGGGGAACAAAGATTCCCAAATAGCAATGACCATGCCAGAAGCTGGCTATATGTAAGAGAATACATATAAAGTGCATTGTCAGTTTTATAAATAGCTGGAGAATCTTACCACTTGATATCAGGCTTATTGGTACATGCCCAGACGCAAGAGAAATCTCGGTATGCATTTAAGTGTTTGTAAATTTGAAGCATGATATATCAGCAAAACAGCCGAGTTCAACTGGCTAAAACGTTTTAGTCGTCAAGATTATTTTCATTCTGGTAGTGCATTCATATTGGTGCAGTATTTAAGTCCAATGAGATCGACTTGTGGCGTAATTACGTCGACCAATAGCTTCCTCTTGTTGGCAGAAGTGAGAGTTATCGAGAGGAAATGACGTCACGTTTTGTAATTCGCTTCTGAAGGAAGCAAATGCTTTACAAGCGTTGTTTTGACAATGTTACACAGCCTCCACTAAAAAACAAAAGAGAGGAAATTAATTGCCACACGATCGAAGTCCGGGCGGAAATAAAACGAATTTTACGAAGTTTCCATCCAAAGCGGCAAATACCTACCAGCGTTACGCCATGACCAATATCCTTCGACTTCGGCAAAGGAAATGTTGCGTCAAAGTCGATGCTCGTCAAATCAAACGGAACATGCGCACGCCGCTTAACGGCCATCAATCACAAGCTGTCAATGTTTATGTCTCTTTCAATCAAGCGGGCCATGCCTCAGCATACCGTGGTGCATCTTCCTCAGGTCTCCTGGGCACAACTCAACAGTCGGGGTAGATTTTGTCTTAACGATGTCCCCAGGGAAAGGGCTGTTCGCATTTTGGGCATCACCGACTTAGGCACACCAAAGACATTGGACTGTCAGCGGGTCACTTTCGTCAAGTGTTGTTCCTTGTCTCGACTAGATGTGACATGATCCGGGTTGTCTTTTCTCCAGGATTCTAATCATGTGTAGCTGTCCATCTGAATGAGGAGAGCACGAGGTCAAAGTCACCCTTAATTACATAAAGAGACTACTCCGGACCAGTCTTTAAGGACAGTTATACCAGGTTCTGGTCAATTTAAACGAAAGTATTTCCTCCCTAACGCCCCTGCCGTGTTTCAGTCTTTAAGGACAGTTATACCAAGTTCTGGTCAATTCAAACGAAAGAGCTCCCCTACCGTGGACCATTAATACTACATGATACGAATAGACGACGTACCCGTGGGAGTAATGCTGGGAGAAACGGATGTAAATCGTCCCCGCCTTAAAGACGGGCGTGAACTTTTTATGTTATTCCAAGTCTGGTTCGATTTTCTTAACATGACAGTGACAGGGTCTTCTCTCCAGGGTACATAATTCTGTCGTCAGGGTCTGACAGGTCTTCCTTGGATGTGCTATCCAACGGTGGAATCTGTCGTGTTCCCTTACGTGGTGTAACATGTCTCTACAAGGTATGTGTCGTGTCAGTTGGAAGTACCAAGACAACAATCATGACAAGAGAAGTCTTCTTCAGATATCTTATCTCCTAACACATGAGTGGACGCAATACTGATACAAACGTCTCTCTTTCATGGTTTTACTTTAATTAGAGACGCCAGCAACTTTTCAGTAGTTATCTGCATCTGACGCTCGGGTATCTAAAACCAACACGGTGGCACTTAGCCCTCCCTTCTTTCTCTAACGGCAAGCTAGTAAGATAATGATTTCCAACGCCCACAATACACACCTTACCTGGTTCTGAATAAAACTTGGATTACCCATCCTTTGGTTCTATGATGAAAATATCACATCCTCTCTATTCATAGCATCTGCAAAGGAAGCCTATTCGGGCAATTGTAAAAACGTATGAACTATCACTCAACGGTCAACCATACCGCTGAAGGAAATCGCTGTCAACCGTGTTCCGTATGCTATCACTCTTTTTTCCGTCAGTGTGAAGGAACGAAGCCTGTCATGCATTTTGCGGCTGTTGATGATTGTGATCAACTTTCCCACGTAAAGATTGATGAACACTAATGTTGGCCAAGCCACTTTACAAACTATTGGGGAAATCGCGAGGGTACAAGATATTGGCACCTGAAGGTCTTCGACGGAGTGTGAAGAACGAAAACGATGATGGGGTGACCAAAGAACAACATATGTTCAGCCTCGTCTAATTCGTTCATACAGTATTTGTGATATGGCACTGTTCAAGACTTTACCCCAGCACGCCTCACATATTGGACCCACCTTATACTCCAGCACGCCTGACTTATAGGACCCACCTTATACTCCAGCACGCCTGGCTTATAGGACCCACCTTATACTCCAGCACGCCTGACTTATAGGACCCACCTTATACTCCAGCACGCCTGGTTTATAGGACCCACCTTATACTCCAGCACGCCTGGCTTATAGGACCCACCTTATACTCCAGCACGCCTGGCTTATAGGACCCACCTTATACTCCAGCACGCCTGACTTATAGGACCCACCTTATACTCCAGCACGCCTGGCTTATAGGACCCACCTTATACTCCAGCACGCCTGACTTATAGGACCCACCTTATTCTCCAGCACGCCTGACTTGCAGGACCCACTAAGCTCGGAAAATTTCAAACCAGATGTGTATGTTCGCCCACCTCGAGTGTGCGCTTTTCCGACATCAAGTTACAATTTCCTCAGGATGCTGTTTGTTATAATGAGTTGGTACCTTTCATACTATATATTTACTACTTATATTGCATTTACAGCAAGTCAATAACACTCTTTTGTGTTGCCCTGTGGTCTAAATATCTTATAACCATATTTTAACCCGAGGCACGTTCCATTGATATGCTGACATTTAAAATTTCCCAATTTATATGGAGTGAAGTATGATTGCTTACTTTTATCAATTCAGCAATGGAGACTACACTCAGCATGAGGTCATATATATACGTGTTGTAAATTTATTCGTCGATTTCCAATAAACTACGACTGGCGTTAAATGGAGGCTGTAGGCAGGAATCAGTTTGGCTAGACTATGCTGCAATGTACTGCGGCAGTTATGCAGATGACACTGAATGAAGTACGAGTACATTCCCATGTACATTAGAAAACGCAAAAAACTCTGCTCCGATTCTAGCCTCACCACCAACACTTTTTCTGCCTAAAGACAAAATCTGCTTGCTGGCGCAGCCCCCGGGGAACCGCCTCAAGTAATGACAGCCTAATCTACTTTCGATGCAGTTCTAATTGAATTATATAATTACGTCTTCCAATTTGGGAGATGACAGCGTCATTTCAGCATTAAATAGTCCCTCACTTGACATTAGAGATGAAGCAAAACCGAAGCTGTCTTACCACGATGTCAATACGTTTGATTCAGGGATTGAAAGACTAGTGCCGTGGTCACACTGGGGTTTTAACACGAATTGAATTCGAATTAAAACGTTGATACGTATTGGGGCGTCACACTCAATTCGGTTCATACCGATCTCAATCCGCTTTAACCAACACGGTTCTTAAACCGAATTGAATGCGAATCAGCTAATCCGAATCAACGAAACCGTATTGAGATTTCAAGTGTGACGCGCTTGATACGAATTAAGGTTTTCGATCGCACTGCGCATGCGCCCGGCGCATGGAAAGTGACCTTTGACCGCGGGAACTAGTGCTCCGAACTAGTTAACTGATGTATTTAAATGATCTCATTAACTCAAATCGTTTTTCGTTATGCCATAGAATAGGGAAAAATCAACTCCCTTGCACGTGACTTGCATTTCCATTTCCTGGCAAGGTATGTTGCCGCCGGTTCGTTGGTCAAAGGTACACTGGTCAGCAACATCGTCGCGGCGGGGTTTTCCCCGGTTTTGGCCTCGTTTTCGAGGGCGAGGCCGGGATTCTCCGCATTTAGCGACGGTGGTGTTGACTCGCTGAGGACACTCCTCTTTGACCCGAACTTTGGCAATAGGCATGGCCGGGAGATGGAAATGGTCAAGCACCTTACGCGATTTTAACTTGTTAATAATGACTGTGTGAAACTGTGATATTATATACTTATATGTTTTGTACTTGAAATTTTATTCCCCCATATGGGAGGTTAATAAATAATAATAATAATAATAATAATAATAATAATAGATGGCGCGTCGTTAGTATGCATTGAGTGTGGCGCGTTTTAAACCGATTTGAATGCGTATTCGGGCCAGTGTGACGCGACCGTTCTGAAACTGGATTAACCAATTCGTATTCCGGAGAGCGCTCTACGGAATTCGGTTTCAATTCGCATCCAGTGTGAACACACCATTAGAGATTCTTTTGATTTTTAAGCTGGTGCTTCAATTTACCAGCTTAGAGATTGCAAACTGCCTCATATTGGATAACAGCTATCTGGGTGACGCACAAATTGCTGACTACCAATATTACACGTCAGTCTTTTTTCACTTTAACCTATCTCACCAAAGGGGTCCTATTTTCCAAGACTTAACTGTATTAGACCGCATATCAAAATGTGAGGTCAGCATCCTGTATGCACTTGTTAAAGTTGGCTTAAATGATCGGTAGGAAGGATCGATATACTGTATTGGATTTTCGCCAATATCCTTTGATCCGATCGGGTATTTGTGAAACATGCAAGCCGTGCTATAAGCAGTGGGCACAAAGGCGAATCGATCACAATCAGAGTTGGCCGCAGTGTTTAGGAAATAAGATTTTTTGCCAAGGGCATGACGGAAAAGGTCAAAGGTAGACTGGAAAAAGTAAACGTCACTTGAGTGTTGCAGTGATACGCTGTTGTTGTTTCTCCTTCCCATTCTCAACGCCCGACCCTGTGAAATCGGCAACAACCTGTCCAAAGGTAGCCCTCCTCGCTAGTCAAGGCTACAAACTATCCTGTCACATATTGAAGTCTCTAAACTGGGTCAGTGTAACTGCCTCATTGTGGTGAGGATATTCCTGGACTCCTATGGAGCCATTTATAGGTTTTCAAACTGATCTTGTATCGATGACAGTAATATTTGAACGGAGCAAGTTGCCCGTTGCGAGAGAAATCATAGTATACATCCCGAGGCTACCGACTGCTGGTTAGAAATGTCACACGTTATCCTCAGATCTGCCCTACAGTCGTCTTCCTAGCAGCAATGAGCTGTCCGGAATGAAGGCTGACTTTTTATGATATTTCTTATGATATCACATTCAACGAACCCATCAGTTAGTACCATTTTCCCTACGGCTATGGGGAAACTCGTCAACTTCTCAAAATACACCGCCAGAAGTCACATTTCGTATCAAACATGTTTATGGTTTCATTAAGACGCCTTACACCGCGGGCGCGCCAGTTAGGGAGGAATAACACTTTTATTTTTAAATAAACTTGGAGGAGACACTACGAGAAGGCTGTTGTAATGTTTTTGACTTCGTGACATTTTCGCTCCGTTCCACAGTGGGAGGGTTCCTTATTTGCAGCCAGCAAGATGCGACAAGTCATGAACTTTTTTTCACATGAGTGCGATCTAGAATAAACTCTAAGCCTTTGTAATTATTCTTAGTACAATATAGCAGAAACCTTGAAAGAGAGGTTACATTGGAACAGGGTATCTGCCAGACACAAAGTCTCACTTTCGTCTTTATTCTCGACGAAGTGGTTTCAAATCAAATGCCAAATGTCAAACAGAAAATACAAAGCCAGCACTTTGTTTTCAGCTCTCTCTCTGATGCAAAGGTACTGATGAAAACTAATTTGTCACGTTGGCAACCAGGATTAAGAACCATCCGTTTTTCTTGGCAAAAGTTATGTTTAACAATCCAAAGGCAAGGCCGTAATTGCCTTTGCATGCAAGTTTGCCACTATTGAGGAATACTGGCACATAATTAACACGACCTAACGACAGGACAAGTTCATTAGAGAATGAATTGTTATTTGTCTTGGTGGTTTAAAATTAGATAATGCGAATATTCCGATTTAAGCGTGTTTTCAGGCTCCGACGAGACAAATGTATGCGTGGTAGCCGAGGAACCGTGGCATGGTAAGGCAAGCTGAAAGATAGAAACGTGCAATAATCACACCTGATTAGCCGCAATTTTGTCAGGAGCAGGCTCGTCAGAGCATTTGAAAACAAACGGAATGGTCGCATTCAAAAATGAAGTAAGTGATCGTGGTACCAACCAAAAAGGCAGATGCCCTCGAGGAAGATGTGCGAAACCAGGCTATGTCAGGCAAGCCATGAATCAAAACCGCGCGATGATGACACCTTATCAGCAACAACTTACGACAGGAACAAACTCTTTTGCGAGAATTCGGTTGCATCTTCCATTGATCATGATGGCATTCAGAAATGAAAGTGATGTTCTTTCAAACACCCGGAAGGACAACTGTCTTAAGACACCCACGAAGTCGTTGCTTCGTTAGGAAAACCTTTCATGGTGAGGAGGCATATTTCCATAATTGACGGATGAGACATCTAAATGCCTCTCCAGGGACGAGAACACCGTTTTGTTTCTGGTTAACTGGTGCTGCTTGCTTTTCCTCGTGCCCTAGGGTTGGTGGCTGGTGGCGGCTTGGGTACAGACGAGTGTTACATTATTGGTGACTTGCTCTCGGATGGCGTGAACAATTCTTCGATTTGTTTTTCTAGTGTTTCAATTATTGGCTGTAAGTTTTCTAATGGTATAATCTGGTGTTACTGAAAGTTGCGCTCGCAAATTATCTTGCCTTCTTTAGCGTTTTCCATCATGATATTTCTTCTGAGATATTTAGAAAAGTCTTAAGGTATAACACGAGGTCGTATTTAGGTCAAATTAGCTTCAGGATCACCATGCCATAATCTCGAGTATATTTTAGTGCCATACAGCTTGGAGGTACGTAAGTCTCCAGCCTATTCAATCAGCAGTGAGCCAGTAAATGTTTCCCAGCTCTTTTATATCCTTTTCAAATGTACGGCGCCAGGTCTATTTTCCCGTCAGCTACCCATTTAGTGCTTTATACTAGACCCGTGTAAAATGACCACCAGACTTCAGTGAAATCGACATTAGCTGAGGTGCATCTCTGATCCAATTGATGCCACTTGAGACGTCCCTTCAACCATTATTCTCCCTTCAATCTCCCCTGGCCAATTAGTCCTTCAGAGGATGCTCGCTGTTATGAATAGAAACTGGTAGAGATGCTCTCCTTTGTAGTGTTAAGATATTTTGTATACCAGATCCTCACAATAGAGTCTACTTTCTTCCCAGATCAACTCATGTTTCCGCCTGTCTTTGTTTGTGTGATGGGTGTTTATTCTTGTTTGACATTTAGCCCATGTGTGTCTCCTATAACACTACAGTAACATGTGTAAATAAAACCAAAGAAAGGGTACAAAATGTAGTAGCTGGTGTATTCTTTGTAAGCTTTTTCTGGCCAATCGTCCCGATCGACGTACATGAAACCAGTCTCTCGATTCTGGTATTGAAAAAATGAACAATTGATTTCATCAACTTTGAGGGCACTTCAATTAGATGGGTACATCTCTCTTCATGTATCAGCTAAATTGACAATATTTCAAAAACCAATCCCATCCCCTTTTCGGAAATATCAGCTGTTCAGATCCGCAATCTGCACCCCCGTGCATTTCACTTGAAATGCACATCATCACATGAATGCAGCGTCGCCACACCTGACGTGTATGGCGAACGCCGGCATAGCCCAGCCTAATTTAGCTAGCTAGTAAAGCAATTTTCAAATTGACTATTTGCTAAGGTCAATTTAGCAACATGAAAGGCACGGCAAAGTCATGGAGATTTCTTATTTTCAGAGTCGGTCGGTTCCCTAATCGAATTGTGTCGATGGTTTGGTTCTGATGGAATAGCAGCGGAATGGCCAATTTAATGGCCGACTCGTTATGTGTCGATAGAAGTGAAGAGAGGTTTAAAGGATCAAGAGAAGATTGAGAAGGATTTGATGATTAGCCTCCGTTTGCCTTTCCCATTTGGAAATAGATCGGCGGGTGGTTTTGTTTAATCGTTAGATTTAGCTAACCGACTCACATGTTGTTCGAGTGATTAGAGTACTTTCCTGAAAGGACATGGTGGTATTCATTGAGACTGCCAGAATGTGGTAACGTTAACCCAGAGGCAGTACGTTTATCAAATCATCTGGTTTGCGTCAACATCCTTCATCTTAAAAACGTTAAATGAGCTCAAATTGGTTGAAAGAGCTGTTACACTAACGAAGACCTGGAATGAATATAGTCCTCACAGTCAAGTAAACGAAATACATGTTAATTTATTGCTTGCCTTCACGTACTTAGATAATGGCGTCATTTCTGTTTTTCATGGGAGGCGAATCCTGATCTCCGTTCCCTTGAGCACATGGTTACTTTTTCTCCCGATCATCCCTGGACCCACCTTTGAACAACCAGACCCTGCACTTAGCACAAGCTCTGCCCGAACAACTTTTTACGATGTCTATAGTCATTGTCATTCCTTAGGTTAGCTTTGGATAGAATGATAGTATAGACTTCCGATGTTGGATTCGTTTTTCCTCGTGCATTTTCAAACACCATCGCAATAACTGATCAGACCTAAACTGACACTAGCTTTCATTGTTGCCAGTTTCTTGCGTGTTGTCTCGGTTGCCAGTTTCTTGCGTGTTGTCTCGGTTGCGTCGTCTCCCGCCCTCGATGCTATAGTACTAGTTTTAGTAGATGAAGTGTGTTTGAGAGTCATGGGAAATGAGGCTATCTACACCCTGGCAGTTATTGACATCTCAACATGTTGTCTGGCAGACACTTTTCGCTACAAATGGCGTCCAAGCAGATGACTTGTAAGCGGTAAATGATGCTATCAGGGCCCTGTAAAGAGGGCGACACCTGCTTTTAACGTACTTTGTCATTTAGAGAAGATGACACCAGCCTACTTTTAAGTTAATTGGGCACAATTAGCCACAATGAAAGAAGGAATGGGCGTTACCTGACAGATCAAACATTGTACAGTATATTGCAGTATGATGCCTCCGACGCTCTGCTCTGCATGATGTTACGTAGGCGGATCATTAAGCAAAATGTCACTCAGCTGTGGTGATTTCCCGGCCAAAAACCTCATCAGCCCGTGATCAAAACGCCTTCTCGGAATGTATCGGCTGTTTTTTTACATTAATCCTGAAGGTGTCTTAGCCTTTTAGAAAAAATAACTGAACTGACTGTAAGGTTATGTCACCTTAATTAAGCAGGGCACACACGCCTTCAGCCTCGTCTGATTTAAGATGAGGCGTTGGGCTTGTTATATGACAAGGTAGATTGGTTGGGCATTGGCGTCAATCTTCATGAAGATTTAACCTTGCCTATGGCTTGGCTGACGTTTGTGAGGTAAATGTATTAAAGTGCGTTAACAAGTTATCAATATCTAGTTAGCATACGACATTTCCGATAAGTCCTAATCAGAATCCAATTTGTGTTGACTTGAGCCTATTCAAGGTTGATGACATTCGGGAACATTTTCTGACAGGATATCCGAATTTCACCTCTGCATGAAGCTCCATAGTTGCTGCGATTGCTCCAATTATTGTCAACTTTAGTTTGCTGCAGTTAGCTGTTGATCATCTGACCTATAGCTTGTCCAAACCAATATGCGACCATGAACGTATGATTCTTGCCAAATGAACATCTACTGGAAAACCACTGTCTCCAATACCATTGCTCTCCACGCTTGCCATATACCAGACTTTGCTTTTCTTAATACTGGGGCTGCAATTCAGGGGCGGTGCCGTCTCTGGCTACCCGCTATCGCGTAGAGCTTACCGTACCTTATCCTACCCATGTATGACCCTGCACCAAATAGGCGACAACTGAACATCCGGGGTGTCCAATACATCAGATCTACATCCTCCATACCGGCTGTTCGACTACGCTTCCCTTGCTACCGTGTAATCTATAATCTCGACACTGTCAATAGGACTGTGGTCCCTTGCTGATTGATCTCCGCCGATCGATTCTGAAGTATTTGATCAGCTTCGGTGATAGTAGCCAGCATCTCCGATATCTGACCGTACGTTACCGAGGACAATGCTAGGAAAACAATGCGAAGAGGATTAGGTTTGTTACTGCTGTCTCATGTGCCTTGGACTGCACTTGAGGTTTTAGGAATACCCCGGCCCATGCCACATCGACTGTCGTCGGTGAACAAGGCAGGTGAATATTCTAACCTTGCTCAGAAGGAAAACGAACTATCAAGAAATACAACAGATTTGTTACATTTCTCGAGCGTGAGTCCTTGCTTCCAGTGACCGTTATTTTAGACTGTTGACTTTGCGGTACCCGACACCCGCCAAAGTCACATTCCTGCAATCATCACGCCCAGCTGACCAGCTCTTTCCTTCATTTAGTTTCAGAATATCCTATATCAGCCTCCAATACGCTTTGCTGAGTCTCCCTCACGGTCAGTTGGGCACGTGACAGTCGAATGTGTAAAGGGATAAATTGTATTGTCACAACTGATCATCGGCTGCTCTCATATTGGATAAGTGTCGGCCGAGATGGCTCGCTGTCTCCTTTATAATGTGTTTGTACCGTGTTTGTGGCTGTACTTTTAGGTTTTTGGCTGCACTCTAAAGGATATCGCTTTGCCAGACGTTTCCAGCAAACTGTAGGCTGTAGGTGAAAATCAGATCAGATGCAGCGGGCTGTTTCCCCGATATGAACTTGTTTCTCAATCAGCGATCATGGTGAGCCAAATATAGTCTCCAGGTCTTCTTATTGGGCTCGGTCTTCCAAGCCGGTTTCAAGTTTTCGACTTAGGTTCGTCTGTTTGAAAGGTTTTCATGTAGCTGTCGCCAACACAGCGGACTAATCCTTTGCAACTCGCAGGTGTCTGTATCAACTGAGTAAGCTGGTACCGCTACTTGAACAGTTCCGAGCTTGTTGAACTCGGGGGCTGAATTGATTTTTTCAAGATACCTTATGACGGTTGCGCTAACTCTATAAACATAAAAAACTTTGGTAATCTGACACTGACTACATTGCCAAGCAGATAATTCCTACGGAATCTTGATTCTACCGATATCCTAGAGTGAATGGTGATGTTTTTCTGGCTTGAATGACAAGGTGACATTGATAGGGTTTCTTAAGGTCAATGGATGATGACTTCGATGAAAAACAGCTGATAGCCAACTCACCGTGAAGGTTAAAGAATCTGGTTGGCGTCAGTTTACGACACTTAGGGAACTGATAGGATTTCAACCTCGTAGAGTATAAAAACAAAGATTGCCCTGAAGCCGATTAAGAAAGTGATGGGATGATGCCGTATGCCCGGGGGCTGATTGGATAACACGGCAACAGAGACGTCATCGTGAAGTCTCAAGAAACTGGTCTGCCTAGAGTAAAAAGAACATCGTTATTGCCTGCTTAGTAAACTAGCGATCGATGCCACAACGAAATAAGCAGAGGTTGAAAAGCTGTCTAACGTCAGTCTTAGACACAACGGTAAAACAGATACGGCTTCGAAAGCCTAATAAAAAAAGAAAGGCCAATTAGAAAGTGATCGAGTGATACTGTGTGTTAAGAGGTTGACCTAATAACCAAGGCGATTAAAAATTCGCCGCGAAGACTGAAAAACTGGCTGATATCCCCAAGATATCCATTGGAATTGATATGATCACAGATTCTGAATGAGAAAAAGGGAGAAGAACAGACTGATGGAATCATGGTGCTTGCCAATTAGCTGTTGAGCCGATCAATAGCAAAGTCTCCACTGGTAAGGTTGAGGATGCTCGGAATCCTAGTTTGAGAAGATGCACCGGGAACTAACACGATTTCACCAGCGTTTAGTAAAGGATTTGTCCGTTTAAGATACAGAAGCCTGTCTGAAGCTGGTAAAGCCGCGAATCTGACACAGACAGGGTTGGGAGGGGTGTGGTCAGTCGTGAGTACATCTGGCCACTACTACTCAACCACATGGGCTATTCTGCTGATCCCTTCTAGACAACCAGCAGCTCTTACTAAAATAACGACTGCATGTTCATCATCTCTTAATCGCATTACGCCTGCAAGCTCAAGTTGTAATCGTTGATTCCCATCTCATGGCACTGAATGATCGGGTATGCGAAGAGAAGAAATATGACCGATCACAATTCAAATACTTGGTTCTAAACACATCAAGCTTTAACGTCAATGAAATGTAACTTGGTCAACGTCAGCCCCGAGTTTTGATATCAGAAGCCGATATCATATGTCAAAAATCGGCCACAAGTAGATGTTATCTCGGCTTTGCCTCGCTTGGTCAAATCGTTGCGATAGGGTTTCTTATGATATTTGACAGTTCAATCAGGAGCTGGCGTGGGGCTCATGTTCGTTTGGCAAAGCCTGACGCTCTTTTTCACTGTTTTTGGCCGAAACAAATGACTACTGGTTGCATCATTCTGTATCTATTTGCTCGGTGGCATGATGGTTTTTATTCCTGAATTATTGTCTCTGCCTTCATTCAAGCAGTCCTCTTGTTCATGTTCATGTATTTGTACGGTACAGTGGGCTTCCAACTGGCCTCATGGCTTAGTTGGTTAAAGCGCCTGTCTAGTAAGTTCGAATCTCGTTGAGGCCTTCTTTTAGTTTTTTAACTTATCGTCGTGATTTTTCCTCTTAGATACCAGTGACTATCGTCAATACATTTTTCGTTCCACTCAAAAACATCATCTCATCCATTAACCTAAGCTTTTCAGTCGCATTGTTTACCAACCCTTACGTTGTAAAGCTTCACCGAAGTCGAATCTTATTTAAACTTCATACCAAAAGTTAAATCTTAAACGTGCTGTCAATGGTTCTAGCCGCTCAGAACATGCAGGGTCAGGAGGGAATTCGATTCCTCCTCAGCCATAGGCTATCCTTGCTATATGTAGCCTTCAATTAATGCTGGTTTGCATCGGATTTCTGTTGGAAGATTTATCTTTCAACCGAATCAGTATTAATCATGCTCAACCGACTGGAGTAATCAGCTTGGTTTGGGATCCCCGCTGGCATTTTGGCTCCGAGGCGTCCTATCTTAACAGTATTTGTCTCCATTGCCAGGACACAGGGAGATATGTTAATGAATCGGGTGGTCCAGTTCACTCTAATTTAGCTTGCAGGTTCACAGGGAATCCCTCTATCTAAGGTTATTATATTTTCTTCGGCTTTGCAAACTTGGTTTAGACCACTCGCCATAAACCTGGTTCAACGACTTGTGGAGGAGGTCGTTGATATGATGGGAAAAATGAACTGCTCAAACTGACACGAAATTACGGAGTTTTGGGCGTAATTGTTTGCTTGGCAAATGACTGAAAGTATCTCACATTACTTTACATCCAATGAGCGCATCCGATGACAAAACAATCAACTTCAGCCGAGAAATCGTGCCCGGCCAGCTTCTTAACCCTAACGACTCGAACACGATCTGCAGTAGTTCGCAGTCATTTGCTCTGATTAAATCTACGTTGGTCACAGACATTGCCAAGTCGTACCCGATATTAACGCCAATACCTGCTACAGGCAATTGTCTATTGCGCTCCTGCAGCTAATGAAAGCGTTCTTGTAGTGACCACCGTAACTGTTATGATGTTTGCGCCTGGTGGGCAATGACCTGAGGTTGGCCCAAATCTTATATTACAGATCAGACATGATAGATACCGGTACTCGTAGGGTCTCGGGCAGTTCGTTGATGTAGGCTCTGGTTGAATTTCGAATTCCCTGATTTTGGTCTGTCCCGCTGGCATAAACGTATGATTGATCATGGCGCTTATAATAAATCGTTAACGAAATTGCACGAGATCAATTCCTTATTTTCGCTAATGGCAGACGACAGTCTATAACGAGCAATCATAGATACAACCATTAGGTTCAGAATCGGAATGTCTGAGAGGACTGATCATGGATTTCGGGCGCCGCATGATACTGAGGCAGAAGAGTCCATGTCCGGGCTGGGGCGGAGTGGCCCAATCAGTAGTCTATTGCTTTGGATAGCGACAGATGAGACGATAGGAAAATGTTATCAGCCTACTGTTATTATGATAATGGTCTGGATAGACAAGTGATACATTGATGATCTCTGGTTCCAACTCCTCGACAAGATAGGAAATGTGTTAACATTCACTAAACGACAATCGGCATCATAAAGACTTGTATAAGTCCAGAGTTCCATCTTTACTGTAGCATACTCCACCCGCTACTAAATGAAAAAAAGATATAGACAAAATATGAAGCAAAGAAGAGGTTGCTTAACTTTGACACGAATTCTTCACTTTATTTACGCCTCTTTACAGCCTCCCCGCCATGCTGAAGACGTTGTATTATTCTCACTTGACAAACTATGATGATTTCAAGTCGGGATAAAGGCACTGAGTCGCTGGCCTATTCCGAATATAACTCTTCATTCGGATCGAAGACATGGGGCTCGGGTAACGTCGAAAGCTCTGCAGCCGCAAAGTTCACTTCAAACTATTTTTCACTGTTTTTCCTTTTGTACTTCAGGTGAAAACAACACCAATGCTGACCCATTTCCGATCTTGATGTTTATCCATGGTGAGTCCTATGCCATGGGGACTGGCAACGCCTACGATGGGAGCATCCTGGCAAGCTTTGGAGAAGTCATTGTCATCACACTCAACTACCGCTTAGGTGCCTTGGGTAAGCATACTGATTTCTCTTCATTCTTATCAACTATATCATGAAACTCCTTTTGTCAAAATGGGCATCAGGCGGTTTAAGCTAGTTATATTAGCTGAGTATCAAAATCTATGATAATGCTAGTTCGTGGCCTTTTGAAATACATATCTGGATTCAGTGTTCGATGTTACCAATTATATGTATTTGGTACATACTTGACGATACTATTGATTAACAGATGACGCTTGATGTATGATTGGTGGTAGTAAGGACACATTGTATGTTCTTATGAGCAGACGACCAAACAGACAACAGTCGGACACTGACAGTATCCCACCTTAAGTCTCCCATGTGTTCTAAGCCCTTTAAATTTCCATTTTCTTTACGCCCATTCAATTTTAGTCACGATTACCTACCACAACCCTTACCAATGGCCATAACTAAATGTTGTAAATCAGAGACCAGCGATATTTAGATCCATCTCCCGCGATCTCCTTCAGAATTCAGCGAACACCTGACAAGTTATTTTCCCACAAATCATGAAAAACGCGGTTTTCTTAATCGCAACCACAACATCAGTGCAGGCACACGTTCCCACTTTCCAAAAAGAAGAGATTTGTTGCCTATTCTTCTGGCATCCCGCGAGAAATTCTAAGCAAATCTGAAATGCAAATTCTATTGGGCAATAAATTACGACAACCGTAAATCAGCCTGTTGCGATTACGGCAATCGGAAACGGGCCGCCCGAAGCAACTCGAAAGCTAAAGGGGGTTTTTCCTTAACTTTCCTCTTGTCGTCATTCTATTACTTCTAATCACTTTCACTTGTGATGTTGCTGTGATAAAATAATGAGATCTTTGCAGTTGTTGCATGAGCTGCATAAATCTTTTTCCCATTTTTTAAGTTGTCACCTCATTACTAGATATAACAAGGATATACACTACAGGGCCGCTGGCGTCGCAGGTACATTTATTCAGTGCGGCTTGATTTTGCCGCCTCTGCTAGTAGGCCACTGACCTTTAACTTTGCAGCAACTTATTAATGACCCATGCCAAGTACCACAGAGAACATTTCCTTCTTATTGCATTTACTCAACATGCTAAATGCACAATTCTCCTTTTGCTGAGCTAACAGACCCACTGATTGATGAGTTCTTCACAAAATCTGAGGTTTCTTTACAAATCTCAGAACTTCCTTCGCAACTGAGACATCGTCGTACTCGCTTCTGTTTGTTTTTAAGATTGGAGATAGAATTGCCGGCACAGTAAATATGCGGGACGTGAGGTGGATGCATTCAAAGGCGATGTGATGGCGATTTGAAAGATTTGTTTTTGTTTTAATGTAAAAGCTTAAATCGAATCTTCTCCGAGCGGAGACGGAATGCTGCAAGACTCGTCCATTACGATCACATCCAGCGACAAAACACATCAACCATATGGACACATATCCTTATTGGCGTGGTATAATATCAACCCCGCCCTCGCGTGACGTTCTGATCAAGACCAAGCTGCATCAAATACTAGTTGTTGGCCCAGGTTGTATCCTGTAACAAAGATCGATGCCAGCAGTCTATTCTGTTCCAATCAGTCAGTTCTGCCATCTCGTATCAATATGAACTAGATACTAATCTTACCTAGTTGCTACATCTGCATTCGAGGTTCATATAAGCCATTTTAATTAAAATGAAACTTCAAAGTTGAGTATTTAATTTTAATGTGTCACTTTCAGCTAGCTGTACTCTGATTAAAGCGAAAGTTGTCACCACCAACGTCCGTAAATCTGACTCGACATCGCCAGTTCTAATACCAGAGAACTCCGTTTGGTTGTTCAGATTGTGGCTGTTACTTCAATAGTATACCCCTGTAAGCTCTTTGTCTCATACCGCCTTCTAGTAAAGTCTTTAGAGGATTGCAGTGTGGTATTTCATGTATGATGGATTGATGCTACTATTATCTGTTAAACACAGTGGTATTTAGTCTAAGAGAATTCTTTTCTACTCTTTGTAGTCTACATCAAAACCAACCTATCCAAAACACGCCTACAAATCAAAACCACTATTCGTTCGGACCAGAACAAGTGCCATTTATATAATGTTCCATCATGCCAGAGACATTCTAAGCCATGTCAAATCCGATACTCCAGATATTAATGTCTCCTGCCCTTCCTAAAAACAATATCCCACCTAATTATGGCGAACATTTTTCGTCTGAGCGAAAACATTTTGTCAATATCTGCTTTATCATGGGGCATGAAGCCAGTTATTAAGAACTGCATCGCTAGTTGTTTTGCAATTAATCATTTAGCTGGTGTCATATGACCTTCCCATGAGGCTGTTTGCAATCACGACTGACTCCAGAAAAACAGACAGCAGTTCTGGAGGATTATTGAACAACAACAAGCGTTTGGCCGTAGGCAATGGAATACCTAACGAAAGTTCTCAATGTTAGCGGTTTAGTTACGTCGGTAACCTAACTGCTCAAAGGCATGTGTCCATGGCGAAATCTTGGTCAGTAATGAAAATGAAAAAGAGATGGATCACGACGGCCAGTTAGTCTCCAATTGGAGTCTGACTACCTAATAAAAAACCTCCGTCCGTAGTAGTTGTTCAATAAGATTCCGTTGAGAGCGCCAGGTAGGATTTGTTTGACTACATCACGACAGGGCCCTATCACAGAAGATGGGAGACAAATCGTTCCCAATATACACGTATTCCTCTTCTCCAGTGTTCAGTCACAAACCAGATGATTGCTCATCAAATTATTAAACTTGTTTCCTCAGAGTCCAAAATTGAATGCGGCTACTAAGCACAACGGAAACCTGTTCCTAATCAGTTCAATCGCATGTTTATAACAGGCCATTTCGGTCACCATCCGCAGCTATCTAGAAACATAACATCCCCATTCGCATTTTCTTTCCCATAAATCACGCGTGCCTTCGGAATATTTTCCTTTGGGATTGACCAGCAATCACAGTTGGACATGTTGGACACAAAAATGGTCAAGAAATATCTCGGATTACTGGCGACCAGTCTGGCTTGTTTACACAGAGGGGACCATGTGCGGTCAGTGAACGGCAACGAGCTTTTCCTTCTTCATCCATTGTTTTTGTTCATCATTCTTCGTTCTATTCAATTCGTATCAATGTGCAGAATATTTCTGTGACTATCCATCGACCAGCCTGCTGCACACTTCCCCGCACTGACCATTAAATGCGTTTCTGCCTCCGTGCCCAGGATGTCACGGGAGCTGCCCTCACACGACCCATCTCGTCCCAGCTTCATGTTCCGCTGCCTACAAGTGCCAGTCAAGGAGAAATCAAGATCTCCTTCAGGCATAAAATCAGTCTCAAACCATCTTCCTCGAAATTGGATACAAAGTCATCCGTCGTACGATCGCCTACAAGAGCTTATTAATCGCTGCCTTCTTAAAGAATTCGTCTCATTTCTCTAGAATCGTCTTAGAAAAATTGTACAAGTTGGTTGAAAATGAAAGTATCGGACCAATGTATCAGTTGGTCAATAGCTTAACGATTCCATCTACGAAGACTGTGTCAGCCACCTGGGCTTAAACGCCTGAACCAATACAAAACTACGAAATGTCATAGGATTATTGGTAGATACTCTTCGCAGACGATATCACGGTAACTAATCGTACGTAGATTTTCGGTATTACACGTGGCTCAATCGCCATTCTCATTTTCTCTCAAGTCATGCCAACTTCCTTTACCATTTCAGGCTTTATGACCACGGGAGACCAACACGCCCCTGGAAATTATGCCATCTTTGACATTGTGGCTGCCTTGCAGTGGACAAAGGAGAATATTGCAGCATTCGGGGGTGACCCCGAGCAGGTCACGGTCATGGGGCAAGGTTATGGAGGCGCCCTGGTTAATCTACTCATGGTATCGCCAGTTACGAAAGGTGAGGGCAATCACTTGCATTGAGCCTGAGCTGGTCACAGTCAGCAGCCAGGGTTTGAGGATCTCTAGTCAATGTATCATCGTCGACGAAAGGTAATCATTCAATGTCCTTCCCTATAGCGAAATCCAGTGTTTGCAGCCGTCGCATCCCCGTAACAATACCGACCAGAGTTATGTGTGAATGCTTAGCGTTGTTGGGAAAACAATGATTATCACTTGCTGACTTGATAATATGACTATGTTACTTTCGTTGTAGATGGTACGCTTCTGAAGCGAGGTATCGTCATGAGCGGATCGGCGCTGTCCCCTTGGGCAATCAGTGACCACCCTAGATACTACGCCAAAAAGCTTGCGCAGGCCGTGAACTGCTCAGAGTTCTTCGACAACAGTAAAGCGCTGCTTGGGTGTCTCCGGGAGCTCTCAGCTAGCGACCTGATGGAAGCTGAAGTCAGGGCACCGAAATATTTCGAACCATTCGGTCCAGTGATACACAAAAGTTCAATTCTGCCACAGCCAGTGAAGCAGTTAATGGAAAGGGCCGCGATGGACGCGGAGCGGAGTGAACTACTTATTGGGGTGATGAAAAACGAGGGATTTTGCTTCTTTGAAGAAGAAGAGATACAAAATGGAATAACCCCATCAAAACGTGACAAAATCATCCGGACGTTAGTTAAAAATATTTACGAGTTTCACAAACAGAAAGTATACGATATCATTTCTCACCATTACATGGATTATGAGAGGGAGCCTGACAATGAGACGCTACTTAATAACATGATGGATATGTTAGGGGATGTGTTGTTTGCCGCGCCTGCCATTGACTTGGCTCGGCGGCATAGCGCCATTGGGCGAACATTCTTCTACTCCTTCACGTACCCTTCGCGGCTGGATAGCTTTCCACGATGGGCCGGTGGCGTGCATGGTAAGGACGAACATCGAAAAGATGATTTGATCAACTATTGTCCTCATTTATCTATCTTATCTATCAATTTATCTTGGGCCCAGTCGTCCATTGACTCAATATGTTTGGTTGCTGAACTTCTGAACTAATATGCCTGATACTACCGATCACCCAAAGTTTTCAGCCAACAATCGTCTTGCAGTAGTATTTCGAGTGGAATATAGATCTAAAGAGTCTTTTACGCCTATAGTACCAGAATATTTATGTTGTCGCCTAAGCTTCTATTGGTCACTGAGTATAATGGAAAGAGAACTTGTATGGAAAAGGAGGTGATATTGGAAAATGCAGCGCATCACTGAATCAAAATAAACCTTCCCAAATGAGTGGCCAACCAGAGCGTCGACTCAAAGTAATTAACATGGCCATCCTGGTTGCGCAATTATTTAAGGTGCAAGCTTTCTGTTTTTCTTTTTCACTTGTAACCCAGTTATCTAAAATTATATTTTCTTCCCTATGAACAGGTGAAGATCTGATGTACGTGTTCGGTGCCCCGCTGGCTGATGGGATTACGCCGTTTCCGTCCACCTATACTAGGTCAGAGCGCATGCTCAGTGAAGCAGTCATGAGATATTGGACGAATTTTATGAAAACCGGGTAGGTTTTTTTGACAGATTACTTTGCCATTGGTGATATATCTTTTATTCTAAAAGGTAATCCACTCGCAAAGTCTGTGATGCGCTATAAAGACGCTTGGAATATGTTATGTCTAAAGTCCTCTGTGCTAATGCGTAAGAAGTATGTTAAATGAATGAGATATTGGCCGATATCGATTCATAGGAATGATACATGTACCAGAGTGATACATATAAATGCGGAATGAACCAATCTCCAAAATGGCATCCTCGTATATTTTCGAAGATCTAACCTACATCACTTTTTTACTAATCGCAAATCTTTCCAGCATTGAAGAAACCTCTCTCTTTTTTTCAGCAATCCAAATTTGCCGGAGTCCCAGACATCATTACAAGGGGGGCGTGTCAAAAACCGTTTCATCGGCCTTGAATGGCCAGTATTTATGCCGCCGGAGCAAAAATATCTGCACATAGGTAACCACCAGCATCTTGATAGAGGTAGAATGCAACTAGTGAGGAAACAACCTGACTTGCAAAACTGAGTCTTGAGGATGAAATTGTTTCATCTTGAGTTTACGATGACCGGAGATTATAAAAACAAATTGGAATTGTCGATACAGTTTATTAACCCACTCCTAAGTGGACTGGCGTTCTTTTGAGTCGTTCTCTTTTTATCTTCGCCTATATGACTCTCATCCGCAATGCGCGCGTCCTGTCTTACTTTCGTTACGTTTTTGTCTCTAATCTTTCGTAACTTGTCTCTGTCTTGCCAAGTCACTCTTTGTTCACTGTAACTCATTCTTGTGTCTTCTTTAGTTGCCTATGTTTCATCACAAGAACAAGTCGATCAGGCTATTCAATATTGGGAGGGGGTGGGTCGTGATATGAAGGGAATCAACAGTGGGCAGTCCTTCATGCAACAGAACGTGGAATTGACCAGCTGTCCCCTTGCTATGAAACTAAGACCAATGCACGAAAATCTCCGCCCCCCCCCGCACCCAAACCTTCTCAATGCTCTTCGACTCACCGGACTAGTATATGAATAATGGTCTTCTTCAGTAATGTATTTTAACTATCGAATTCCTAAACCAATCAGAAGACTTCCTCTTCTGGTCATACATACATGACACAATAAAACAAGTTATGATTGAAACCACAACCAACCCTGGCGTCAAAAGACGTCATCAGAATATACAGAATGAACTCAATATTTGGTAACAAATTTTTTCCGCTCATTGACTCGAACAAGTAAAGACCCTTTATCCGATACTCGGCATGAGCATTATACGGAAATCTTTCTGAAATGCTCCATCCACAACCATCTGGCCAACAGCAGTTTCTTTGTGGCAGTGGGTCATCAGAATGCAACGAAATTGGCTACATTTGTTTAGATGATGGCAGCATTGTATTGTGTGCGTCGCTTTTTCTCATCACTGCAGCGTCGTGTTTTTTTGTTAGACAGCAGGTACGCGAATGATAATGCAACTCTTTCCTCGACAGGCTATTTAAAGAAAGGAACATTAAAAGAGAAATGTGAGTGTTCTGGTATATTCTGATCCCTACCAAACCACCTGCTCTTAGCAACCCCTTTCACAATCCCTCCTAGGCTACATACACTAACTAGACTATTCCAGTCAGCTCGTAGATTTTTTTCTGTGTTTTTATGCTTCATAACTTTTCGCTATAGTTAATTTACTCCTGACTGGCCTTGTTGGGGGTTATCAACACAAATGATAGTATATAGAACGGAACGAATTCCTCCATACCTTAACTGTTGGGATCAGCGGATATCCAAGGCAACCATAATATAGCCAGACAGATGAGTTCTCATGTAAACAGAATAACATATGGAATTGTTATGAAATAGATATCGAAACGAGGATTGTTTATTTCATAATTGGGAGTTCTGGGTCAAATCACGAATCTCTCCATACGTCGTCTAGACTTGTACAAGATGAACGAAGCACGCTTTCTGAATTCTTGTCTTCTTTTTTACATCTGATCTGACGCCCTAACGCATTTTCTCCTGTAGCTCGTGTATCGACTATGACGCTTCTCTGCACCTTCATTGACATAAAACTTGCATTTTATACACACTTTCTATTCGCTCTTTGCAAACTACAGCTTTGACCCAGGAATCTTGACCTCAAATCCAAGTTCGATGTCACATTGGTAGAGATGATGTCGTTGAATGATTGTCATCGCTGATTTGGTTGATGCTTCTCTTTCTGGCAGGTTACCAGTGGAACCCCGGTAACACAACCACTCATGGCACCGAGGTTGAATGAAAAATTTCAAAGCCAAAATTGTTGGGGTGGATGATGTTTCTTCATTTTGAGCAAAAAAAACAAGTGAAAGAAATATTTGGACTTAGAAGTGGGGAATATAATGTGTAACGAATATGATGGGGAGACAATCCTAGCTTATCTTCCAACGTTCTTTTTAATCAATTTTGCTTCTTTTTTTATTTATCTTTAGTACTTGTTTTTTCTGATTCTATAGTTAGGATTTCTTATTTGAGTTGCGTTATCTATTCTCTGAACGACCTATTTACACGATGATTATTAAGGAATTTGTCATTGGAAAGTATTGATACACACCAAACGTTGAAAGCATATCGTATAGTTAATGGGTCGCCCTTGCCGTAACGCAGTCCACGGGTAATTCGTCGACAGGTTCGCCGTTTGGCAGTAAAGTAGCGTAAGATAGTTTTAAAGTACTATAGTCACGCATAGATGAGTTTGTTCACATTTTAGCATGTTTAAGGCATAATTATCACATTAGCTGCTGAAAATGCTTTTTTTAACGGCAAGCTATAGGATAGGGCCTAATCTGGCAAATTCCTATTCAAAGTCCCACTTATTTCCCTTCTAAGGCTCTTTTGTGATTATGTAGAAGCTGGTGAAGACCAGACAGGATGTTATCATGTGGTCCATGAACTTCATCAAAGAACTTTTGTATCAGTCAGTGATCAAATGGTGATGGACTCACGCAGATTACTCGAGATATTTCGAACAACTATTTTGCTGTCCAATTTCACTTCAATTCATCAGCAAGACTGTTCTCATAGCGCCCCTTTGAAAATACAGCATTTTCAGCATTCACAATTCAGTATGCATTTTATTGTATTTGTAAGATTATGAATGAGTTCGCTGCGTCTTTACATTCTTTTCATGTGCGATATGTCTGGTTCTAGCAACTCTTACTTTCGTTGTTCGGGGGTTCAGCCTAAATGCGATGCCCATAAGTCTCAGGCTGAAAACCACAGAGCATACTCTATTCAAAAGTATGCCAACTTCCTGATGTCATTTCATGAATGCCCACGGCTCTGTATGATTGGTACATATCGACCAAATCATCTCCCCACATCCCGATATAATCCTTTAACTGACCCGGATGCGCTGAACCCTACCGACAACAAATTTTACCTCCTTTCTTCAATTTCTTCATGTCTGTTTGAGGCTATTGAGGGGCAAGACACGGGCCAACAAAAGAGAGCGAGGGATTATGAAAACATTAATACTTTCAATGTAGCTGTCTCCTCGATAGCCTCACTGTCACATATGTCTATCTGCGCATGCGCTTGCGTCCGCGCACGGCGATTTTGAACGATTGCATTTTACTTTTAAATGTCCATGGGGCGTATCCCTTAAACATTTATAATTTAACATATTTATTACTCTGAACTAAGTGTAATGAAATGGATCTTTGACTTGTTATGTGTGATTTATTAACTCAACCTAGTTGTGAGCTGCCTATCTTCCATACGTGACTTTGACCACAACCTTGAATGTATGTTAAGTGTTTTTCTCTAAAAAATTAAAAATACTAGTTTAAGTGTTACGGATTGGATGGATCAATGTGCAATCTTCAGTGTATAGAATGATTAATGCTTAAGTGTCGCATAAAGGATTAAAAATAAGCTCTCAATTATTACAATTAGAATAATCGAAATAAGACTCAAATGATAAGGACAGTATAATATAATATATAATAATAATTTAATATATAATAATAATTAATAATTTTTTTTTTTATTTTTTTTTTTTTTATTTTTTTTTTTCCAGTAACAAGGATTGGTCAGGTGACAATAGTGACATTTTTAAAACAATCTAGACAGAAATGTTTAAAGTGAGTGTCAGAGATAAGAAATCAAACGATTGTCTGGATATCAAATAAAGATATTGAGTCTTGTCAAAGCAGTGAACATCTTATTCGGAGTATCGAAATTTACAATTACGATAAAAATCCACGAAGTTCTCGCTCTTATAATCATCTAACCACCGCAAAATCACGGCCATGGTTACCATAGATTCTTTGCTATAAATCCTGAGTTAATGACTGCACTTTGAACTTTGAACTTTGACCTCTCACCTGCACGACTGCTTCTTATCGGCTGCTTATGTGTACATGTAGATGTCTCTTCTTCACAAAATAAGACAACAAACAAACAAAAACAAAACACGTTCATAAATAGTTTGGCCTCAGCAGCAAAAGAGAAAAAATCTAACCGAAAAACAAAACTGGGACACTCTCCATAGGGTAAGTTTCTTGGTAGATGCAATCGGCACTGCGGCTTGGCATTGCGGGCTAGCGAACTGCGCTGCTGGAGAAAGGCTGGCTATTTATGACGATGCTTTAGCTTTTTCTAACATTTCTATTTTAAAGCAGGGATGAGGCCCGACATCCGTAGCCGTTACCGTGGCAACAAAGTGGCGCTGTGGCTGGAGCTGATTCCTAAGGTACACAAGGAGGAAGAGGGTACACCAAAAAGACATCATTACTTAAACAACTACTACAATAAGTCAAGTTTCGAAAAAAATACGAAAAATGTGGATATACCAATGTATTTAGTGCCTCCGCCAACGAATCCCCCAACAGAGGCACCAATTACGTATCAAGTTGTCGTAAAACCTAGGACAACGACACCAGAGCCTAATTTCGACGACTTGCGGTTAAATCAGGCAACAGAGGGATCGGCGGTCATGCTGGACAAATACAGACCGACCGACCCACCAACGAACGGGCGGCCCGTTTTGAATGCTGATTCAAGTATGGCGCTAAGTATAACAATAGCTGTGGGCTGCTCGTTACTGTTCCTCAATATATTAGTATTTGCAATAGTTTATTATCAGCGCGATAAGCTGAAGACGAAGAAGAAGGAGGATAAAGCAAGACATAAACAAGACAATGAGAAGAATCAGGCAAGGTCGCCTAACAATCATGAAATAGCAGACCACCGCAAGATGAATCACGTGGACTCTAACATGACACATCACCACCTAGTCGGTAATCAGACTGCGCACCACATTCCTCCGCCCCCACGGACTACATCTGCAATGGGGTCGCATCACCGTTCCCCTGTGAATAGGTCCCCATATGACACCCCACCTCACAGAAACTCCCCATATTCAACGATGACGCGGACTTATTCTGACAATTCGGATGACGGCAAGAACCCTGTGACTGTTGTATAGCGCCATCTTCAGGTAGACTACTTCATTAGTGTGTGTATATCATTTCCGGTTTTGATTTTCGGCTTGGGCCGATAGGTGGTGTCGGTTTCCTGTCGGTTGAGCTTGAACTATTCATTCTGAAGTATTTTAGAACACGGAGTTCCCTGCTGTTGTACCGTTTCAACACAAACTCGTGGTATTGTGGGTTGTTAGGTTTTTTCTTCCTTGGTCGCTTTGGACAACCATGCGTTATAAAAGCTTCACACGTTTCAACTTCTAGATAATGGGGGATGAAAATGTTTCATTTATATCCGATAAACAAATCCAAGTCTTTCACCATGTTTGAACATGGATAGGATAATAAATCAGCTGTACAATGATAGATGCTGTTGTTCCCTTGCCTGTACTACTAATCTACTTCCTCCAAATCAATTAGTTATGTCATAGGCATTTAAATTTAACGGGTATAGACAAATAGAGCCTTGTAACCGCTATTTCAAAATTTGGTGGATCATGCGCACAACTGGTATTGGGACAAAAATGGGGCGTCACCAGACACATGTGTTAATATTAAAGTAAAGGTCTTGTCAACGCCAGCATTAGCCAGTTAATGCTATGTTCGAGCACTACTTTTTTTCATACATTTATCATATTGGTCAGAAAACTATTCAAGATTGTCCCGAACCGCCATAATGATATGCGCTGAAACCTGTATCTTTAATGTGGATGTTCAAATGCACCTTTTTACATACACCTCCTTGAGTCATATATATTTCAAGAATTTCCATGCTACCAGTGAGTGTCGGAGGGAGCAAAAATCTAAATATTAGACAATCCGGACCTAAATTACTTCGGACAATGTTACGAATCATCATATATCGCGGCCGGGAATGTCGAATTTAGTCGACTCCATTTATTGTAATCCGTTCATGTGAAGAAAAGTGTCATTGAAGGCAATGTATGTCACTGACAATTAAGTCCGTCGCTTAGGGCCGAATTCGTAAAGGCCGTTTAAGGGTTAGACGCGTGTAACTTCTCTCTAATCAGTTTCAGGGCCTATTCATATTCTGTGAAGATTTACATGAAGGACCTGAATCTGTCTATTCAGATGTTAAACGCTGTTTTAAGCTAAGCGCCCTTTATGAATTTGTCCCTTAGGGCCGAATTCGTAAAGGGCGTTTAAGGGTTAGACGCGTGTAACTTCTCTCTAATCAGTTTCAGGGCCTATTCATATTCTGTGAAGATTTACATGAAGGACCTGAATCTGTCTATTCAGATGTTAAACGCTGTTTTAAGCTAAGCGCCCTTTATGAATTTGTCCCTTAGGGCCGAATTCGTAAAGGGCGTTTAAGGGTTAGACGCGTGTAACTTCTCTCTAATCAGTTTCAGGGCCTATTCATATTCTGTGAAGATTTACATGAAGGACCTGAATCTGTCTAAGCGCTGTTTTAAGCTAAACGCCCTTTATGAATTTGTCCCTGGATGTAAACTAATCACTCTTTTGTTGGAGTCCGCACTATCATTGGCTAATCAATTGCTGATAGCGTTTGAAAAGTCAGCGGTACCAAGATGCATTGCGGACCAGCGAGCTGACGTAAATGTGAGATTTACTCTCTGACCATCGGCGAACTAAATCTGCAAAATCCATTCCACCATCACTGCAATATTCTATTCGTGATTTCAAGATTGAAAGTCCGCTCACTCTCTGATGTACAACAAGGTCGTATATCAGTAGCAGTAATGTTTATGATGACTATTATGCGACTGCGACTGCTGTCCCGATATCAACTCTGCTGGTTGTCTAAAGCGATCTAACCCTGGTTAAAATGGTCTATCATTAATTTCGGGTAACGGATTGGTGACGTCATAGCTTGGTTTAGTCGCGCCTCCTATCAATCAGTCTAATATCGAATGTAAACAGGTTTTTAGATGGTGTATCCGGAAGATTTTGTACCGAAATGTAATGGAGCTAGTCGATAATCTAATTCAATTTTTATGAATTCGTGCCGTAAAAAATAATATCGACGGCGCATTATGAGTCGTTTTTGTCAAGCCACGTCTTATAGTCATAAATTAAAGTGTCACTTAGCATTGTTATGTATGTAACCACATATCTTTTGTTCGGTACATTTGTACGGGTGATACAAATAATTTACGATTTTTACATAGGATTAATCGAGTTTTCTTTGAATGAATTTCACCAATGTTAAGCACCAGTGTCACGGAGGATATGTGCCAAACTGGAACACAGGTCTCCATATCGATAAGTTTTAAAAATATAGGCCCCCTATACATCAAAAAGGGCGTGATCGTGTACCGATGACATCATCCGAAGCATGAGCTTGAACTTAACCGACAGTCACTTGACTTGGAGCAGCTTACTCCAGCAACAATTGTTAGTTACCGCCTAAACTCCCCTGCAGTATCCTCGCTAATTCCACCTAAAGCTGACACTAGGGAAGAGCGTTGTTACAATATTGCATTGCATTGTATTGGTGCTGCCTCTTGTTTTGGTCTTAGCATTTGTGAATCTAAGAAATGAGGTTTTCTGAGACTCGCTGGTGTCCTCTTATTTTGATGCATCATACTCGTAATAATGGAGTCTTTTCTTCCATCCATGGTCTCAAGTTGGTAACAATATTTGGCTTTCTGGGTCCAAGGTCATAACTGTTAGAATTCGGTGGTGATATTACAACAAGTAAGGCTGGACAAAGATGTCGGATGGACTGCCATCAGTCACTGGGTTGCATTACCGGGAATGTACAGCTTCTACGTATCTATACACATATGTATTGCTATCAATCTACTTTACAAACCGAACTAGAGACGCCACAAGTATTTCGTCACAGACGTCATTGCTTTCTTGTCTTCAGTTTACAAAACAGTCATGCTTGAACAACATCAGGAGGTTTTGATTTATACTGTCAAGTGTCAATGGTGATTCACGTAATAGTAAACAGCTTGGATGTTGTTCCGCTTTGTTCCTCTTCATTGGACCACAATGGAATCAGACCATATGAGCATGGTAACAAGGGCTCGAGGTTGATCCCTCAACCCTGTCATGGCAGAATGATCCGATCACATTGAGATCCGCCAGAGCAGAACAAAGCCATATACAATGCTTAGCCTTTCACGTACTTCAACAAAGATATCGCTGTTCATAAACTGGGGGCACTTGAAACTGTGGTGAAGTGTTAAGGTTTACGCGTCGTCGTTTCTGTGCTCCATTGTTTTGCTTTTGAACGTCACACCAGACATTCGTGATGCTGTACATATGCTTAAGACTTGATCGTAACTCCAGAATCGTAGGGCGATGTGACAAAGCGCTTTGATATCTTTGTTTCATGATTAGGTAAAAATCAGGGCCATACATCTGGTGTGTTCATTTTGATATAAATGAAGGGAATATAGTGTATCATGTAGAGGTGTATTATGTATCATGTGGAAAGAATAAAACAAGATTGAAGATAGAAAGGGGTCGGGAGAAATCAAAGACATGTTGCAATGTTCATCATCGTGTTAATTCGCTTGGGAATGCACGTTCTTTCAGATGGGGTCAAGACCCACCGGTTCTTCCTAGCTGTGACGAAAGTGTTCATTTGTCATTCATGCTTTCACCATTCTGATACATTTCTTTCTTATGGTGAACCAACCAGATACGATGACCTTGGCCTAGTATGTTCATTATAAGTCTGAAAGCGTGTATATAAGTAATAATCCACGCGCAAACATGTACTGTGTATTTATGTAACAATGCATGTAACGAGTGACAGTGTAATGAGTAACGGTGACAAAAATCCGGCACTCTTTCATAATTTGATATTTCGTTGATCATGTTAATGATTGGTTTTAAAAATGCTTGATCAGGCCTATAACCGGATTTGTTGATATTTTTCTAATATATAGCTAAAGAGGTAGCGAAATCCAGATGAGTTTCAGGTCGTAATCATTACTTCTTATATGGGTAGCTATCGTACGAGTACGTGTTGTGCAACATTTGCAAGCAAAACGAGATCATTGTGCTTACGGCCTGTTGTCTAAGTTTGCAGTTTGGGTTTGTAATTCGACTCAATGTCTCTGTTTTAGACAGGGTTTACGGGAACATGTATATTAAAGGCATTTAGTGTGCGTGTTTTGGTAAAATGACAAATGTCTCTCTGCCAACAATTCATAGACTAAAGGAGCTAGTTGTCTTCCAGACTGGTGTCGCCACTTAAGTTACTCGTCAGTGCAGTTCCTGGCAGTTACTATACGCGTCAATTAAAACACTTTCGATTCTCGTTACTAAATGAAATCTTACCAAGTTTACCTAGCTAAGTCACCGAAGATATCGTTTAGCGACGTTCGTTGGGTAACTTAATAATGGGTGAAAACCTATGTCCGAGGAGATATTTTAGTTAGCGACAACAAGTTGTCCTCAAAGAATACAAGACGACGCCAAAATCAGGTTAATAACGACTGCCAACCCGGTGTGACAGCGGATATAGTCCCCCTGGAGTCATAGTCCGGTAGCATTGTATTTGATCCATTAAGCAGCATGATCTATTGTACCGCTAACCCTAACCAAAACATTTAGCAATGCGGGCTATTGTTACACGGACTATCAGCCCTAGGACTACTATCCCTTGCACACCGGGTTGCATATTTTGGGAGCTTAAAAACCTTTTTGTCTAAGGTTGTACGATATGCTTCTTGTGTCAGTGTAGGGTTTAATTTGTGTTATCATTTTTGGTGAGTTTTTCTTCTTTATAACGGGTCACTCTTCTTCATCCAACTGCCAATCGTTGCTATCGTCAGTCTTAATCGATTGATGTCACGGTTGACACTCGTTGGTTTGTCAAATTGGGCTAGATTGCATCCAGATGTCATGGTCCTAAGCTACTTTTACTCATATTGCATCCAGACTACATGGTCATTAGCTAGTTGATGTTAGGCTAGATTGCATCCAAGCCACAGGGTCCTTAGCGCACTCCTCTCCTCAGGCTAGCTCTAACATTGATGCGGAACTATCTAATGAACAAATGTTGGTCCTTTGGGTTGGATAGCCTGATGAACGGATGTTTGTCCTTTGACGAAGTGAAGATTAAAAACTATATGTAGGAAATAACTGTTGTACAAGTAAGAGTCGTCAATCAGCTGCGTTTGAGGTTATGAGCTCCATCGGCACAATGTTTGTACAGCACAGAAGACGTAGTATAGTTCAATTTTAACAAATGAAAAATAGCCGACTTTTTATTCATTTTAGTGATTTATTGTCTGAGGCCGTTTCACTCTACTTTGTAGATATTTTGTGATAATAATGAGTTTAGCAGGTTTTTAGCACTTTTTTCCAAAGTGCCTCGTACTGCATGGATATTGTCAAACGTTTTTACCTATGGATATACCAGTTAGTAAGTGCTAACATACCGTAAGGCTACAAACACCCTGTTAACTATTAAGTCTTTGACTGCTTCTAGTTCTTTGTTCTACAATCAATCGCTGGTTCTAACTATTCGATTTTGAATGAAATTTCCAGATTTCCCCCACATCGCATAATAGATCGAAATGAGCGATTATTGCGTGCATTCATCACATACTGACTGATTTTACATGAGGTGCTGTACGAAATAATAGAATGTTTTTGCTAACAGAATATTTGGCTTGCTTCAGGAATGAAATGACTTAACACAGCGGGCTAAATCGGGCAATTAGTGGCTAAACAAAAATTCGGATAGTTATCCTGGCAGTCTCCAGTTGGATTTTAATTGCCAACTCATAGGGACTGACGATGCTACTGGTATCACGAACGACAATATCGCTGTTAACTAATCATCCAAAATCAGCACAAAGGCATGCTGGGGTGACCTAAGCGGCACATTAGCGAATACCTCTGTCATCTTGGATATACCTATACGTCGTGTTGTTTTCGTTAATCAGTACATTTATATGGTAAAAGTAGAATTAAGGGTATGATCTTTGCTATAGAGTAACCTGGTCACTCTAGAATGCTCCTCAGTCTTCGTGGTTGAAACCTAACAATGCATTGGGACATCCGATCAAAACAGCACAACAAATAACATGCCACCATATTTCTAGTAGGAGGCTTTTTCCCTTAAACCCTCAAGAAGTAGGAAAAAACCTCCTACTCGTGCAGAGACATGCCACGACACTGTATACACCTTTCCAGAAATGGGGCGCTGAGTGTCCGAAATAGTGATGTCATAAGGGGAAACTAGGCCTTATGGTGGAGGGACAAAGGAGATAGTCATGGTTGACCAACACACTTGAATGCCTTTAATGACGGACAAGGGGGAAAAAGTTAGTTCCAATGCAAGCCACCAATTTCGGGAAGCATGTATACAAGTGCATGATGTGCCCCCTTCGTGATATGGCCGTTGAAACTTGAAGATTAACTGTGCATTATAACTAAAGTATTCTTGTGGCACACTGAGTCGCTAGAACTTGTGGAATGTAACGTATCCAGCTGGGTAATCGAAAGTACTACAAAACCCATATAAAACCCATATTATGTGATATTCATTTTATGAGTGTAAATTATTCCTAAATTTGTGTTTATATTAGTTGTTTACTGTGCATTATAAGAACATCACCATTATTTTTAAATCTGAACATGTTATCATACTGCGTTCATGTGGGGCACAACATGAGCTTTGACGACGAACTTTATTGCGACGTACCGAGAAATCGTGTAAATAAACATGCACCAGTTTCCTGATACAAGAGAATTATCTGGTAGTAACATTTTCCAGCAGTCATCAAGTACTAAGATTTTGTGCTAACTAGGCCTCAGGGCCTTTAGTTTATTCAAAAATCAACTTGTGTGTGTTGTCTCCGTTTTGAATCGGTAGGCAAGATCACGTATGCATTTGAGCACTGTTCTGTGATCGCGAAGTGGGTATACATCACACAATCTATGTGTGAGTCAAAAAGCAACTTCTTCAACAAGAGCATTATTGTACCTGAGTGCAGGATCGAATATTCAATGTTATTTCTTATTTGTTTACTTCTCAAAATTGGTATTTGGCCTTAAGATTGTGGTGCAGCACGTTTGCATGGCTTGGGCAAAAATATTTCTTCCTTTGAAGATAGCGACGGGTCATTGTTTTGCATCGTGGACTCTTCAATCCATTGATAAAACTGTAAATATCATTTTGGGCTGAAAAGGTTTCAAATAAGAGACTTTTGTATTATGTGTGTTTATACATATTGTATATATCTTTGTATTTTGAGTATGGTGCCCTATCGTCTAGATGGTGAAGTATTCCTAAATACATTTAATAAATGGTCCATCCCGGCATACGCGTTTTCAGAGAGCGTTTGTCACTGAATGTCATTGTTATTTGATGCTGCGTTGCCCAAAAAAGGCATTGGGCGACAAGCTCTCTCTGACTCGTGCATGTTGGTGTGTTGTACCATCCTTTGAGTGCAACATGATAAAGCCTCTGCGTCAATGAAATGGCATTGTTCTGCAGGTGACTTTCACGAAAGGTTTTGTTGCGAGGTCCTTTGGCTTTCTTTCTTGATCTATATCTTTGGTTATCAGCTTTATTTGAAGAGCTTAGTGCAACATTCACCTGAGTCATTCGCATTCACACATGAAAAATGGCAACCAGTTGTTCATTCGTTTGTATCTCGGGTCTCTTACCAACCGTAGTATAATTCGGTTAATTTCTAAGTTTATTCCCCCTTCGGTGTTGAAACAGGCCCATATGTGTGATTGTCTAAGCCGGCATTGACTTTTGAAACAGTATTTTTAAGTTTTATACCAGCGGCAAAGAATTATATCCAGTCCTGTCTGCTAATATATTGGTGTAAGAAAATAAGTGTCGCCATCACTATGGCATGTGCGTCGACAGGCGGGCGGGATGCGGTTTGACTCCTAAAGAACAATAGTGTTCAAATCTGAATTAGCCAAGTAGTCCGCAAATACGCTTCTGTAAACAGTTTTTAAATTGACGGAAGAACCATGCTATTGCACTATCGTGTATATTTCAAATTTTGAGCTTTAATTCATTAAAGGTATCTTAAACGTTTTCACATCTACGGAAGACACGCACATGGACGCTTTATTTTATCTAGGTACCGTAGAACGTTTCTGTAACTCACACGTTACAAATATTCTGTTTTGGCTGGTCATGTTGTCCAGGGCTAATTAGGTTAACACGTGACACTAATCAGTTACTGTCAACTCTTCCCTTACTTCTAAAGTGGAAGCATCTTCCAAAAAAATACTACTTGAACGATAAATCTGTGAGGTCGCATTAATGAAAATGTGGGGAAACTGTTCTTGGTTGTACGTGACCTTGGTCTTGATCTGACCATGTAAATAGTATTGCTAATGCGTTTCTAGCTTTCTGTAACCATTGTGTTTGCACTGATACCAACTAAGCACAATGAGCACTATAATAGTGTTACGTAAGGTCCTCTTAGTCTTTAATTTCTTCTCATCATCTGATAAGCAATTCGCAAATTGCACCCACTGAAACACTTGAGTTAGGTTTGATGTTCTGTTTGATAGCGTGCGCTGCGCGTTAAATGCGCCAATTGAAAACCTTTTGAGAACGTGCTGTACCATAATTGATGTTACGTTAGATAGCTTGTGCCTCTAATAGTACTGCACCTTAATATGGCACCATATGATAGAGTAGAACATGCTTTCCAGGGGATAGGGTCATGTAAAACTTCTAGACTAACGCAAAACAACGCAAATTAATGTTTAGCTGCATAGGCTTTGCCAGAGCGGAGTCAGGCCGGGAAAATAACAACCCCCTTCGGGGAAAATGACTGACCCATGAGGTAATATTTGTTTAAAATGATTGACAATGATTGTTATTTGTCCTTGTTTCTTTTAAGTTAATTAGGTCCCTTGTGGGAAGGAGTATTCAAATCTTAACACAGACGAATATTTTGATTTACAGCTGTGGCACAGGAGAAAGAGATGTGTGTATTAACTGCTTTTGGCTGATACGTTCAGCACTTGCATGTCGGAACCCCCAAATTGTGTATTTTAGGTGCGTATCGGCGAATGAGAAAGAAAAGGGAGCGTGTAAGGAAAAATACACTTAACCAGTCTGTATTATGTAGCTCAGTCTGAACTTCAGTAATCTGACATACACTGGTGACATATAAAGTATATTTGATAATCGCAATTTCACAATCGCACTTGCCGTGGTAAAGCTGCCATTGTTTGTGTTAGTTATCTTACTATAAATCCTAAACCATGCATCGTTCTTCAACATTTTATCGTACAGCGTTCTGTTTTTACCTTTAGCTACTCGCATCTGAATTTGAATGTATCGGTTTCAAATTGATGCGATGTATATTTATGTTTTTTATATCAAATATTGAATCACCTGGTTCAGTCTTGTCATTCAGCCCCAGTAATTTAATCTCATTTATGTTTTATTTATATCAACTCGTCAAATGCATTTTCATCGAGCCAGGCTTACACAGTTAGTCTTTGTTGGTCGTGGAGAACAGCGAAATTATCCTACGAGATATTTCTCAAAATGGAACCAATTGCCCCTTTCTTCCTGTTAAAGAGCCTCCGCCTGTCTTGTTCAACTTTCCTGTTGCGAGAGCAGAGAATTATCAACCGCGTCATGACTGCAGTGCATTGAGAGCAACTCGGTTGTCTTCGTGTATAATTGACATTCGTCCTAAATTGAGTGCTAAGTGTGTTTTTTTCTCGTTAATACGCACCCCTAAGAGGATGTCACGCAAAATGAAATAGCCTGAAGGGGTCTATCACTTTTCCGAAAATCATTCTGCGTTGGCCGACAACCCTTCCAAGGTCTTTCAAAAGCTCAACTACCTGTATTTCTAAGAGCCTTTACTTGCTTCACGGAGTAATGGAGCTGGTGCTTTTGGTAGCTTTACGAAGATTATCTAGTCTAAGAGAGAAGGATAATCAGTGTGAAATGTACACATGCCAGAACAGACATTTTCTGTCGCTATCTTCGTGTCATGTGAATGATTCCATTTCCCACTTACTGAAAAACCGTCAAATTTTTTTTTTTATTTTTGCTGATTTTGCGAATAATCTAAATTAGTGGGAAAAAATCGCGAATTTATGCTATCATTTTAAAAACCAGAAGAAATTTCATAGTCTGCAAAAATAAAAATCGTCATTTCTTTTATTATTTTTGCAGAAATTTTTTCCCGAATCGCTAAAATAATAGGACGCGAATTTTTTGTTGTTTACAGAATTATTCTGAGAATTACGTGAAATATGTTTAGAATCCGCCAGTTACAGTCGATTTTCGTCATTCGATTTGTAAATAAATTCATTTTTCTCGTTTATTTTTGATCTCATGCGGTTCGTTAAATGACCGCTGAACGGAACATAGTCACTGATGTTCATGAATGTAACATATTATATCATCCGATCAATAAATATGACATTTTTGTAAAGTTGGGTTATGTTTGTATCATTAGGGAATTGCTACCGTGGCTTCTTGGTCAACCCTCCCCCCCCCCCCCATTCTCGAAAATCCAGAGTCAGTCGTATCCAGCGAGAACCGGTTGAGGCCGAGACTATACCAGTGATTATTTCACTAGGTTTTGAATGAATCGAATAGAATCATAAGAAGGCATCACTATGACATTAGTGAGGTTTCGCAACCACCCGTTTAGGCCCTACGACGACGTTTATCTATTGTGTAAGTTTACCTGAACAATAGATAAACGTCGTCGAAGGGCCTAACAGGGTGGTTGCGAAACCTCACTAACATTGGAATCTTATACTCTTACATTAGGAAGGAATTGGCGATAATCTCGTTGTAGCAGACAGACCTCGTTGAAACGTTGGGGCCACCATGACATGGGTGAACTTGGGACATTGCTGGATTCAAGCGGAGGGGTACGAAATACCAGAAGATATTCAAAATATGCCATAAAAATGGATCCATTTATAATATTTGAGAAAACAACATGAGATTAAGTGGTATATGTTATTGTTTATCAACACGACTAAGGCAACAACCGCATAATACAGTAGTAACGAACAACACATAGACAGTGTTCAGTTGTTTTCTGTTGATAGATGGGTTTATTGTGCTTTTCCAGAGTTCAGTAAAGTTCGTCATAACATAGTTTGTATCGAAACTAAACAGACAAAATGCTGATACTAGCTCATCGGCAGTACATTCGATAGAATCAGATGACAATTTCAGTTTTGTTTGAAGAAATCTGAGAACGTGCCAAATCAGTGCAGGTTATTTTTGCGGTTCGACCAATCAGGCTGAATGTGTTGTATAAGGTAAAATGAAAGGGATGTCTCCGCTATAAAAGACGAAGCACTGTACCAACAAGTATCTTTGTACGCTCATCAGTGAACAATCACATTAGATAAGATTTAGAAGAAAGTATGATGTTTTATGGAGCAACTTGGTTGGGAGTGCTGGCTATTCTGTGTCTGAGCAAGGTGAGTATCCAACTGCACAGTTTAGATACTTTTTCGATTCTGTTTTGAGTTTTAATCCATTTGATATACATGTAGTCATGTCGAACTACTGAGCCGCCATAGGCTAACGCGTATCTTTACGCTTCGATTCTCCTTATGAGCCTGGCATTAGAAATTCGACCCAGTTGAAATGATTTCATTGATGAAGTTCTCACTGTGCCCATTCAAATCCTCCTCCAGGTCAGCAAAGTGGATTCTGGAGAAACTGAAAGATCTAAGCGAGCTATTGCCAAATACCCATTCAAGAAATGGGGTGCTAAAAACACGATCCGTGTCAAACCAAAGACAGAAGATGGTAAGGTGGTAATGCGTAGATTTCCTATCTAATATTGAGTTGAGAGCTGAGCATTGGCTAAGACATTGTTATAAGCCTTATTCACCCACTGCACAATTCAAAATGTAATTTTTGTGGAAGCTCAGGACCCTTTGAGTGGTGTATACTATGATAGAGAGAGTACACTAGTCTTGCTATCGCATGTAGAAGTGGTTCGCCCGATGTAGAGTTCGAAAGTATGAAACTGCGTTTATCCGATGCACAAGCGAATGTACTACGGAGTCTTTACAAATGGGCCATGCACAACTTGTTTGTGGAACTACAGGGTCAATATCTTTGAAAATTACCAAAAACGAAAAAAAAATTATCAAGGACCAACGTCGTGATGTATGCCAACGTACTCCAAATGAGAGGAGATGTGCTGTCTCATTTTAGATACAACCAAGGCGAAAGCGTTTAACACTGCAGTAAAGAAGGCAATCGAGACCTATGGAATGGAAAAGTGCCTTATAAATAAGTTTGAGTTATATACCTGGGTTATTAGGACCGCCCGACACTTCTTGGTCAAGACGAATCGGAGGTAAGATGCCAAACACATTTGCTTCTTTCAGTAATCAGCAATTTGGCTTCCAGGTAAGATCGACCAAAAGACCTCTATGCCTTCAGCGAAAATATTGGCGTGGTGAAAATAGGACCTCTGATTGGCTACCGTAATACTGACAGGAGTGCCTGCCAATTTTGCGGGAGGAAAATGGCGAATGCTGCTTTCCATAAATGAAGTCTTTCCATACATGACCGTTGACTTGCCGCATTCGGTTTATCAGTTGATTTCTATCACATATCTCTCAATCGATGATCTCGGAACAATGTGGTTGCCGTTCGCGTTGACGTTTCGAGGACTTGACTAAAACGTTCTTCGTTGTTTCAGTCACCCAAAAGGCATCGCTGTCGTAAATAAAGATTCTGCAGTAATCGACGTCCTCATTGGAGATGACACTACCGCTACTGCCGTAAATGTATGTATTTGAAATGAGTATAAATCAATGTTTTGTGTAGGGGATTGATGTCAAACTGGAGGTGTCAGAATCGACGGCGCCATCCGAGCGCTTTTAGTACCGACAGTGGGGGACTAAGTTCTATACTAAAACGCCTCAAATGTTCCTCTTCAGGCAATGCATGTTTTGAACTTGACCGTGACCGCATTTGGCCTTCTGTACGAAGACAGGAGCCCGGACCGGAACCACTACATCAAAGCCGCTAGCGGTCGGTTCGAAGATGCTGAATACCCGTCGGCCGACATACAGCATGTTGATCAGGTGCCCTACGACGTCTCGTCATTCCTCCACAAGAATAAGGTAGTTCGTCTTTCCTCCTACAGCAAATTATTCAGACACAGTTTGGCCAGTCTCCGAGTTTGTACCAACTCTTTCTCCAACAGCAAGGACTACCCATGCGTAGAACAGCGCGAACGCCTCGGCGGGTGACAAGAGCTTGTTTTTACTCAAATCCTATTGTATTCATTGACTTTCCAGTTTGGTTTGTATCAGAACAAAACTGGTACCAAGGTGAAGTTGCAGCCACTCTTCCCGATGCTACAACATGAAAAGTACGACAACCTCGGTATGGGAGCCAGGTTGGCAAGGGAAGGGAATTACCTAAGTTTCAGAGATGTCAAGACGCTGAGCAGTCACTTCGAGTGCGAGAATGGTATGTTGGGATGTTTTTAAGGATAACGATTCTCTATTTTTTAGATCATTGATAGTTCTAAACTACATGTATACTTAAAATGTACATTGTGCGTGTGCCTTGACCAATTGGGACGAAAAATTGGCTGTAGTTAGCTTACTTTTTCCCTTTACTGGCGATATTAAGGAATAGAATAATATAGATTCGCGGCTGGTGGGCAAAGAAGTGCAATGTTCATCACGAAATTTTAAAACTGATAAAAATCACCCAATATGTCGAGCTCTCTATACTGACTTATTCTCTATCTATAGTTGACAGTCTGTGTGCACTTACTGACTGTGACAACGGTGGCTACGTTGACGCCAGTTGTGAGTGTATATGCCCGCGAGGCCTTAACGGAACAACGTGTCAAATGGTTGCTAAGAAGAACCTTCTGCCATGTAAGTAGAGTCGAACTTAAGCCAATGATTACGGTACCACAGTGTTTTTCAGACATGATAAATGAAATACATCCTGAAGTGCCAATACTAACTATTGAAAAATACCACATCCAATTAAAACTTCGAAAATCCCAGTAAGAATCGTTATTGATATACTACTTAGTATCTTGTCAGATTCCTTCGAGAATCATGTCAAATTCTGAGTTAGGATCTCGGTGGTGATCATTCGGCACTTACCGAACAACTACCATTTGAGGGCAGATTTACTGATGTTGGGGAAACACTCGCAGATACTACACTGGTCTTGAACTATGTATGACTTGGAAAAGTTCGATTCTAACATCATTCAAATATCGTTTTTCTCTCAGCCACCTGTGGAAACGTAACAAAAGCAACACAGACCCTAAAGACTGTGCTAGCCCCACATTTCCCTGACGATTACACAACTGGGGAGAACTGCTTCTGGCTGATTAAGGTGAGATGGCTGCATAAAAATACTGATTCAAAAATTACATTGTGTATATGTGTGTGACAAGTGTACGTTTCAAGTTTTATTCGTGACCCAGACATTTTGAAACTGTTTGAAATATTTTAACCTTAGCAATAGTTACTGATGAATTGTTTCTACATTCAGTCCACGAATACCAAGAGGAGGGTCATGTTCAACTTGGAGCTATTCAACTCATCATGCGACACATCAAAACTGACCATCTACATGTACGGACCAGAGGTGGACCTCCACCCGTGAGTATGATGATTTAGTACCACGGCCAAAGGGAACGTCCGAGTATATCGGTCGGTTAATTTGAGATTTCTCGGGGAAGTGGTATGATGGTTAGGAGGTCAGTAACCGTCAGTCAGGACAAGTCTCATAAGAGCAGATAAAGATATAATCAACATTTAACAGTTTGAAATGGTTTCTGGAATTGAACCACCTTTTTATGTTGTAGGCTCAGTTGTAATGAACTTCTTAAGAAGACCTTCGTTGACAAGTGGTTCAGTTCCCAGCTCTCCTACATGGCAGTGGCGTGGAAGACAGAAGACAAAGTGCAGACAGGTCGCAACGGCTTCAAGTTCTCGTTTGTTGAAGGATGCGTAGACGACGAAGGGAAAGTCGGTAGGTTGGCACGATAGAAAACCTTGGAACTTCTATTAGCATAGGCGTCCTTTGGCGTTCATCAAGGGGTGTGTTTTGTTCGTTTCGTTTTGCAGGGTGTGTACATGTCTACGACCAGCAGTGTATAACGTCATACACGGTTGGTACGACATATATGTTGAACATGTATATTTTGATAAAGGAATCTTACGTCTTTGTGTACCTCCAGGTTTCTGTCTACCGGATACAAAGAACTGGGACGCCACCAAGCCTATCCACTGTTACAACTGCAACTCTAGTGTCAATCCGCTGTGTGCTCTGGGCTCGACACTTAACCCTCTTGATACCATCAAATGTGAAGCAGGCAGCTCGTGCTATGTAAGTTTCACTTTCCATATCAGTCAATAGTTAAAGATTTTGTGACCGGCAGCCATCGGTACAGTTCTTGATGTGACGGTGAATCGTGATGACTATGTTCATCATTGTAGAGTTGCAGATATTCTTCAATATTCTGATTTTTTTGCCTCGAACCGATATTCATCGTCATTGAATGAGAATATGCCTCGGAAATATTCTGCAATTGATTGTGTTGTACTTTCAGACACAAGTTACGAAGCAGGGAGACGCGTTAACAATTAGCAAGTCATGTGCCCTACCGACCGAGCCATGCGTAAATAACGAGGAAGCTTGCAGGAACAACAAACAGTGTACCATCTGCTGCAAGACACCTCTCTGTAACAAGGAAGGCGCTGCAAAGAAAGGGGATGACCCATTCACAGCTATTAAGAATAGGATCCAGCTTACCCCAATCACGACGCCCCTGCAGTGTGGAGTTCCTAAACTTGGGGCCCGTATTGCTGTGGTTTTCGTAGCAGTTGTTTTGGTCGGGATAGTAGGCCTGTGCTGGTAAGCGCACGCCATAGTCATGTAGTGTATGGAAGTAATCGGCGTCTCTGATAAATGTAGCTCATGAGATGATCGTGACAGGTAAAGATTTCACTTCTGTTGTTTTGTACGGCAAGGCCTCCGGTGAAAATATGCATGAAGTCTTCAGCAAATCTTTACTGGTGTATATGTTTCGAACTATCAAGGTCAAGGAAATGCTGACGGTGTATTTAGCTCATTGTATGAAGGTCTCCTCGTTACCTGCTTTATTTGGTTTTTTGTTCAACCTGTCGAAACAACCGGCCATGAGAAGTATCTTCTATGATACATTAAACGACTGTACAATGAACATCATACCAATTTTTCTACCTCTTGCAGTCAAAGGCCACATAAGATTAACTCATCCAGTTTTTATTATTAACATGCTATATTCAACTTGAAAAATTCTTATGTATTCGCGATCGCGACACTTCGTCATGTTCATTCTCCATACAAATTCCCTTCTTTTTACTCATCTGACTGAGCTCTTCTTTAACGAGTGGATCGGAAATGTAGCACCTTCAGCAAATGATTTCCTAACCATGATATTTTGTAAATATCTATCATCATTAGTGGATATATATTGAATAAATTTGGCACTTTATAGCAGTGTTTATCTTTATTCTGTTTCAACATCATGGCTGAGTTAGTCTGATTAGCTGATTTAGCTAATAATGTCCTATAGTTGGCAACAACACTCAACTCAAAGTTTTTAGGTGGGTGCGCCAACAGCATCCATCTCCGGCATTCCAAGTTCAGACATTACTTGTGTCGGCTGTGTTGTGTTTATCTTTATGAGTGTCATATCACTGATTATGTTACTGATGTGTCACATCACGTCTTCAAAATTCCGATACCAAGAAAAGAAGAAATCGTAAACTGGGCGCAGCATTCTTTATCAAGGATTGGTGTACTTTAGAATGTCCTCCGAATGTACTCTCTCTTGTTTTATTTCTTCCATGTTTCATGAACGAGATAAAGGCGATACTCATATCAGAATTGCCTTGTTGTTACGCGGAACTCAGCTATTGTTTCATTGAATGAGCTTCGCGGAATGTACTCTTAGATGTTGCGATCGTAAATCGCCTAAGATGGTCTGCTGTCATCCTGGCTACAGCAATAACATCGCACAAAACATCGAAAGATAGGATCAGATTGTCTGTAATGGGATCTCCGTATCCTTCATTTGGACAGGTTTATGAGCCGTGTTGTTTTGTGCATTGTTCATCAGTTCAATCGGCGTTAGCAGTAATGTTGGTGTCAAGTCCTTATGCCAATCTCTTGTAAACTTTCATGAAGGAGATAACGCATACTTCAGCTACCGCTGGCGTTAGTCTCCAACACCGATTGAGCAACTCGGCCCAAGATTGCATCAGTGGCTTTTGGTCTTGCTCAGTTTTGTGTTTGAAAAGGTAATCTGCGCTCGCTCAGATCTGCGAACTGACTTTGAGCTAATCTACTTCCACAACGTTGATATACGCCACTAGCTGGAGCTGGAATCACTCATTGCTCATCACCTGAACTCCAGTGCAGGCATTACGAGGCAGGTCCAGGATTAGAGCGCTCCGGTATTCCTGAATACCGAGACCCGCGATCACATATCTTGAAAAAGTTCCCTTCTATCAAAGACAAAACTTCCAGGCAATCTAACTTCGAGGCAATCTAACTCCAGCCATGTTGGGCCGGGGCCTTTATAGTTTTGACTAACAATAAGGAAACAACGCCTCTCGGAAATAACTTTTTTACATTTTGTTTAATTTAAGACCGTCACCATAAACATATGCATATCATATTAATTCAACATGTACAAAATTAATGAATAGTCGTGTTAGCCTCCAATAATACTGTTGGATCTTGTCAAAGGCACAAATGCATAGGCCTACCCAGGATAGGATTCTTCCAATTATGTTACCTCTTTGTGATTTTCACGTGTTTTTATCTTTGAATGTAACTTCGGTGGTGATATTAGCGTTCAGGCTCTTCAAGACACGAGTGTGACATTCGACGAATTTATTCCTCAAAGAGTGTTTTATGTGAGTTCGTATTTGAGAAGGATATGCCATTAGTTTGCTTCTTTTGAGATTAATCTTAGACTATTTACATATAACTGCTCAAAATATAAATTTAAGGAGAGAAAAAAACAATGCCGGGTGGAGCAATGCTGAAGAACAGACTTCCCTGTGTCCAGAGGCAGGGGACACGAACAAAATCCCTGTCGACATTACAGCTAGGAGAGCTAGAAGAACTCGTCTACGGTTAAACTTGGTTCGTATTCTTGTCCCTTGACTGACAACGGAGCTCCATTTCTGATAAATCCCTACGCACGCACGAGGTAATACGGGTTCGGTCACAGTGAAAAGGCACTTTATACGGTGATATGACCTCCACTCTTGCTCTGAGCTGCCCATAGTGACCACATTTACATTTTCATTTTCCAATAAAAAACGTATCGGCTATTAACCATAACCGAGCATTATACTTCCCCTGCTTCAACACTTGCATTAGAACTACATGTACACATAGTGTGCATTCACTCCATAAGCTTTGCACTGAATCATGATTAAGAGTCTGTACAGCAGCAAAACGTTGTTCTGACCTTGCGACCTCCGTGTCCGAACTATTTGCTTCAAAGATATCCGCCATTTTGCCCATTTTGTTGGTAAACACATCATTTACACGTGTGTACTTCAACGTTCTTCGTGCATGTTTTGCATTTGACGTAACAACACCAGTAGTATTTACAGTGGCAACGTTCTTTGACTAACTTGGTGTAACTGTAGAATCCCCGCCCACAGCACATCGAGCCGCACCCGTCCGAACCTTCGGAACCTTTTTTACACTCCCTGAAATCATAACATTTAGAACCTGATGGCAAACGCTGTTTTGAAGGATGGCAACTGACGCGCCATAACGCCGGTAGATCGGCACGTGACGTTAACTTTATCTCATACTTTACCGTTATCTCCTTCAGTTAACTCCATTAGACCAAAGCGAAGTTAAGTTAACGTCAGCATCAGCGAGAAAACTTGTGTCTGGCCTAGTCTTGTTCATGAATACCTTGCTAAAAACAAGGCGTATCAGTTTGAAATTGACTTGGGTGAGAAACTTGCCAATGACTTTTCTCAAAACACTTTCCTTGACAGGGGATGTTTACTTTTCAAGTGATTTTGAATCTTTTTATAAGATGTTGATGAAAAACTCTTATAACCCACCTTCCGTGCGTGCCAATAGAGCCGAGCTTTTTCTCTGGACTACAATAATCGGGTGATTTTGTATAATATATCATCTCGTCAGCTCTAAACAATATCCTCTGGGAATCAATAGGGACTAGCATCTTCTTCTTCCCAACCTTCCTTTTAGCTACTTCAACAGCAATCTGAAATGGCAATGTACAGTTATGAAACTGGAGGGTTTGGTATATTCCAGGATCCGAGATTCGAGATCCAACAACGCCAACTGAAACTGAAGACATCGAATTTTCGAGTCGCGGATTCAACCCGGGTCCCAAAGTGACCACTGTCGGGACTGGGTGGTCTCGCCGCATTTGGTCACCATAGAACTCCAAACTTTGGATGAATATGGACAACATGTAGACAAGCCTTATACAAGTTTACATCAAATATACTGGCGTTGTATGGTAATATTTTGGGTGGCCATCCTTCGAAGGACAACTACGCACTGTCAAAACAACATCATAAATATGTAATCCAGAAATTAAGGGGTGCTTCCACACTTAGAGGCGCCTGGCCAGCATCAACGACAGACAAATGGCCCATAAATAAGGACAGAAACACCAATTAACATAAAGATTCTGTCTCTGCCGCAAATATTCAGGATTATGGCCGGAATTTGGGGTGGTCCGCCCAATATTTTGTCCCTGCTCCAGTCAGGCTTCGATAGTATCAATTGGTCCTCTGTTCCCGGTGATTAATTGCATTGCTTATGGTGCTATAACAATACTTCTTGGCGCAATCTCACTAAACGCATCTATTGCTCAAATGAATAACGTGTGATTGGTCAAGTAATTTACGATGGACATTTCTCTCTGGTGATATGCAGTGGTGTTATAGCCGAGGCAAATGAGATACAAGTCTGCTAATGGCTTCAGAGATAAGGGAGGGAACTCGAGAAATATTCCAATGCAGGCCAAGAAACAAATCCATCGCTTCTGCTGACGACCAAAGAGAACACTCAATCTTTTTTATCCATTCGCTCTCGCTGGAGGTAGATCGCTTATTGCCAATGGACAGAGCAGTGTAATGTAGGGGGTTTCAGCCTTCCATATCTTAGTGGTTTCTCTAAGAGATTCCCTCGTTTGCCAATTTTGGATGAAGGATGGTCAAATGGGATTTAAAACAACCAGTAGTGGGCAGTGTTTTAGCAGTTATATTGCAGTGATTTTGGAAATGTAAAATCTAATCACTGAAAATGGTGAAGCCATGATGCAACTTCTGATCATTATCTTGTATAAAACAGAAACCAAGTTTGTTTTCCTTTCGCCTGACTGTAAAATCCCTTACACCAACACCAATGTATATTTGCTTGCTGTTTGCTCTGGCATATCTATGGGGGGAGCTATAAAGTGGTTGTCGGACAAGTTACAGATTTATGGCAGCGAAATGCATTATTCTTCAACAGATATATCTCAAACCGGCTCCGTGAGGAGACGGTTTGCTTGTAAGCCGAAATCGTACTTACTTGGGTGGTTTGCCATGCGGTGGGATCGCCTACCGCAGACAGACTGACAAACTGTTCAGCAATTATTTAGCACACTTTCCAGCGATTAGTTTACCAATCTGCCTTTTAGTTTCTCATTAAATCAATGGGAATTTTTATGGGATTCTGCTCTAAAATAAGAAGAATAGGGACGCCTTCTAGCTAAGACTTGCGGTTGGATCAATCTCAGCCCCACGAAATCGATTGATCGCCCTTAGAACTACTCGGTGAGGTTCACTGAGTCCTCCTTAAGCGACTTGTCCCGCTTTCCTTAGATTCCTAAGAAAGTAGTCCACCTTACATACTCCTTACTACATGTAAGCGGGATACGTGTACAACAGTAAATGTACTACAGTAGAATAAGGTTTAAGATTTTTGTTGTAAGAATCTTCTAAGAAAAAAATTAATGATTTGATTAAGACATTACATTGTGTATCCATATCATGACACTTACCTGATATCTTTTTTTAATAAGTGACCCAACTGTTATGAGATCAGGAAGCGCTTTCCAGCATGTTTTTAATGAGCAGGATCCAGACACTCCATGGCATTTACATGATTTGTCTAAACTTAGTAGTAATGCCTGAAATATAGAATATCCTTAATAATTGACTGATCAATGCGAAATATTGAATACATTCGTTATAAGCGGTTTCATTTGGAAACGATTCGTAGTAAGCGCTTAAACGCTGATATAGTGACATACTAAAATGGCCTCGTCAAAATTTGTAAAACGCTGATATATTTATCGAAAAGGATACATTATAACACGAACGCCAGAAAACCGCTCATATAAATGTATTCATATGATATGTAATGAAATGCACTATAAAACGTTGATATATTTCAGTGAAGTATTGATGTATTCGTTACAAGCGGTCGGTAGAACCGTTCCCGAGAAACGTCCTGCCTCTCTTCCTAAAATTGTTATGCATTTTTTTCAGCAACGCTTAGGTGTTTTCCTCGTAGTTTGCACATGAGAAAATCAAAGGGAACATGTTCGCATTTTAAAAAAGAAACTTATGAGGCGGATATAACAAGCATGGTATTTAAATGGGGTAATGTATTGCTCGTCCCGTGGTTAGCTAATTTCCCCAGTTGAGACAGGCAAACACTGAGCTCAACGATTTATAGACGACTGGCGACACAAATCATGTGCGGAAGCGAAAAATGTCAAACAAAAACTTCTACATTTTATAGTTATTATTTGATATAGAGTGACTTCTGACATGCGCTTCCTCCATTTCATATGCCGGTTTCGATTATCTACGGTCTCTTTTGCCTGTATATTTATGAACAGTTATCAGAATTTCAAGTGCGAAATACTTATTATGACATATGTGAATGAAAACATCAATGTATTTTTGTGAATTTGTGAACAATATGGTTGATTCCGGGTACTTTAAAGTCCCAATCGATTAACCTCAAGCAATGGAAATTGATTTCAGATCGCCTTATGTCAACACCGCTTGATACATAAACGCTGAAGTGAGACCTCGAACAAGTCAATCAATGATTACTGAGACGATACACCATGAAGATGCCATATTCAGGCCATTAATGTCAGCCCGTTTGAAATACTACGCCATGCCGTGTAGCTATCGGAATATGACTGGACAATTTGCGTATAACTAGGACATAAATCTTTGAACAAGGAATAAACAGAGACGAGGAAGCTGCCAGAATCGAGTTGCACAAGGTTATCTGTTGTGTGATTCAATTTGAGTTTTGTGTCCTCATTTCAAAGTTGTTTTCCAGCATGACGGCCATGAAGGAAAACAAGTTTGGTCCATGGCAAGTAGTTCAAGGAGACTTTCTATGTGACTCAGTTCGCCTTGGCACTGGAAGAAGTCATGTTTACATGTCCGGGACTTGTCTTTAGGATGACGACGGAATAAATGGTAGGCCTACTGCAGATTTATGGCGAAAAACATCCGGTATTGCACTTTTTGGTGAATGCATTCCTTTGAAAGTGGGGTTTTTCCCCATGCAGGGTGGTGAGCATTATATCGGATTGCGCGGATATGAGCTAACTCCCAGTTGAAGAAATTTTCAAACGCTTTTAGAAGGAGAGGTAGATAAGGCTTGGCCTTGTCGGATAAAAATCATCGAATACGTTTAGATGAAGATCATCTTCATTCTTCGTCGAGTCGGAGATGGGCCTAGCATACTTTTGACAGCTATAATAACGTATTTTATGGGTATTTCTTGGTACACGTTAAGAAAAGTACAACACGAGGCGAACTAGCTTAAAATACATGTAAATAAAACTCCACGCGAACCTGCATTTCTTGTTCGTCTACCTTGACGATGCCACTTCCGGATTTTGATGAGATTTATGGGCCGAAAGAATTACTCCTGGCAATAGCAAGGAAACAACCGTAGATACACGCAGACGTACAGAGAAGCAGGTTAACCCTTATATGTAGACGATAGAGCAAAGAAACCCAATTGGTTTACTGATGATGGGAACCCAAGCTTGGCGAGGCTCTCCTCAGTTGGTCAGTAGGCCTACAGGAAAGTGGCTTGAGGAACCGATACCGAACTGGTTCTATTGGCTGTTGTCTCACCAAATACCACGAGGGTTCAACTAATGTAGGTCAACATCGGTTTAAGGCGAAATGACAGCTCCTTACGCTAACCAAAACTGACAGTGATATAGGCCTATCATTTTCTCTGCTAAAACACTTCAACCTAGAGCTGACCTCTGTGGTCCAAACGAGACCGTAGTCCAATATCAAAACGTAAATTTTATCCAAGGTGTTTTAGAATTTAACAAGCCGGTCTGGCTACTCGGTGCAAAGGTATAAATCAATGACCATGTTCTTTAACCTGTAGCGTCTGACAAATGTACTTGATGACCCCTATTTTTCCGTTGTAAAGGGATGTTTTGGTCTATTTCTGCGGTCGTAATCTTAAGTTGTTTGTCGGCACTTCAAACGGATATGAAAAAAAATACACTGGACCATGATGCGCTTGGCCATCCCTATTACATGGAAAGATCGGTGCCAATCACCTCTGGATGGCTTCAATGTTTAGAGTCGACTCGTTATTTTCTGAAAAACACAACGTTTATTCGATCGATTACCATCCATGGCAACCAATGGTCGTGATGTTCAGGTTAGTGTACCAGGCGACGATTATTGCAGGCCAGTGTTCTTAGGACTGCTTTTATTTTTTCTTGTTCTTACCTGCCTCCCTGCTTCATTGTTATGTCGATTCATCAACGCTCGTTTTGATCGCGAATGCGATCCCTTCCGCTTCTTTTTCCTCACGCCAGGAGTCGCTGTTGTAACCACTTCCGGTGGCGGAACAGCCGAAGCAGAATTCGACGCAGAATTCAATGAACTTTTAGTCCGTTTGTTTGATCCTTCTTTTGATGATTTTGTCCATGGTGCATCGACGAATAATTTGCCGAATTGTGCTCCGAAGCGCGTATTGTCACTACATCCTCCCCACTTGAAGTCCCCATCGGGGGCCTCTCTTGGGAGTCGTCCACAGCTACACCGTGTGGTGCCGCCCGTGCTGCATGACCGCGCCACGGCATGTGCCACCGCCGCAGCTGACAGTGCGTACACGAAAGCTTGTTCTCTCGTTCCTGAAAGTTCAGAAAAATACAGTTACATTGTTTGTCACTTGTAGTTTTTTACTCTGTAGTGAAATTGTAAACACCGAAATAAAAAATATTTAACCTTTGAAAATACTTTTAGGGATGTTTCGGCCCCGGCCAACACAAATAGCCAGCCTTTAGAGTTATTTACTGGGGAAATTTCAGTCAGTGTTAAAGTTTCTGTCAGTGTTAAGTATGATACATGTGGAACTTCGATTCATGTTTCCGGCGATCACATGGGTTTTTTTCAAAACGAACGCAATTATTTTGTTGTTTCTGAAGACACTTTTTACCGCACCCAGTCTCAGTTTCTTGACGTATAAAAACTAGTTTGAAAGTGACCTCGGGCGTTTAAATCTTCCAAGAGAAAATATCGGAGTTAGTTTCCCAGCGCATATGCATTCTAGATGTATACACTTTACCAAATCATCGATCAACTCCAAACCTCGAGGCGGGCCATTATTGCCACAATAGTTAAAAGTCTTAAATGAGAGAATTCGAATTGATGATATTCATGTCAAAACACAATGGTGGTTAATTGGCCGTCACTAGCGTCAGACAGAGTTTTCAAACCTGTTTTGTAGCGAGTCTGGCAGCTTAATCTATACTCCTTGTGTTTGCCTGTCAGGGAAACATTACTGGGGTGGGATACCTGTAGCCTAAGATTAATCGGTCCTATTGCTAGTTCCGCTTCACTATCCCTGAATCAGGCGTCTCTAAGTTGCCGAAGATACAAAGGGTTGCCTTGCCTCTTAGAAAGCACACTCTAAGCGATAAGATGATTTTCAGTATAAATCAGCTCTTGCAGAATATCCGGCCACATTTACTAGATTTCATTTTTGCTGCGTAGATTATCTGCCCTTTGATGTGGTTGCGGAAAACATTTTTAGCACCGGTGCAACAGTCTAAAATCCCCCTCCTCCTCATTCCTCTGACAAGATATCCGTCCCTATTATATGGTGACGAACTAAAGTATGGTTTCGTACCCACCATGACCGTCAATAGCTCAGAAATTAACAGTCCTCCGTCCCCAGACACTTTTTCCAAGGACATCTCTGTTTTTTTTATTAAAGCATCTCTCATCAGACACTTATCGTCAATTACAGTATCTTCCCAATTACCGTATCTATGAACTGGTCTGAATTGACCTATGTATGCATGCTTCAAACAGGCCAGGAATGTCCCTCGAGCTATAGGCAACTCAATGCAAGGTGCATGACGCTTTCAATAACATGATGTTATTAATCACCTCTTGCAAGGAAGTCTAACTTATTATGATAATTCAAAGATGATCTATGGATACATAAACCTTATTAGTTGCCAAATTATGTATCACGTTATTGTACTATCTTATAGTTTACGAGGGTAACTTTCCCTATATGTATGTTAACTGTCAAAATGTATAAAATGGCGATATGGGATTAAGCTAACGATGACTTCGGACTTGCTCTATGAATGTTCCATTGCAAGCGATAAATTGCGATATAATTTTGACAGCTTTTATGAAAATGATTGGAGAAATAAAGTGCAGACTTCAAGGTCAGGTACCTGATGGACAATGACGAGGTCATTTATAGCAAAGTCAAGCCACCATAGCCAAATTTGATATTTATGGCAGTTCACAAGTTCAATGCGGAAACATAACGTAGACGAAACACTTGTTTTTATGATATTCTTGAGCCAATATCTCTCCCGATCCTGAAATGCTGATAGCCCTTTAAACGAACTATAAAGCAATGAAGCAATGAGTTCCATTGCAAAATAAAGTTTGTCCGTTTGCTCAGGGAGCAAGAATCACTCTCATCAGGTTAGGTACACTATGCAAGTGTCAACGAACTGGAAAAGCTGAGTTTCGTCAAATGATTTTAGTGTTATTTCGCATCACTAGCTACATGTTAGAAAGTGACCGGTTTTAGATTTTAACAACAAGTGCCAAATCAGTTGATTGCTTTTAAGGCGACATGTTTGACCAATAAACGTCTAAAAAGACCATTAAAAGGTTTCAAGACATCTTATCTGATGGTAGGACGCATGGGGTCCAACAGTTAGGCGATAAAGGGACTTGGAGCGATAAGATTTCAGTGCGGCACCATATATAGTTGAGCAACATTTACCTCTCCTTGTCCATTGAGAACTTTGCACTTAAGATATTATCACTTTTGGAGGAGAGCGGGAAAAACATTTCTCTCCATTTTTTGAGTACTTGCCTGAGGTAAGATCTGGAGGTAATTTTGGTGCATTTGTAATACTTGAGCAATTCCATCTTCTATCTTGAAATAATTGTTGACACGCTGCGACTGTCAACCGGGTGGCGTGCGCCACAGGGGACATCAAGTCTAAATTGTTCTTACATATTTTCACTTGTTTCGATACTAATCCATGGACCTTTGAGCGAACACAATGTACTGTTTGATTCCAGTGTCTTTGGTCGGTGCGGTGAAGAGCTCTGAAAGGATAGAATGAGGAGAATTATGATACCGCGAAATGAACTAATAGTTTATAGGCCTACCAAAAAGAGAATATTATTTTCATTATCGTCATTATCATCGTCGTCGCGCCGCGTCTGGCATCATCATCATCATCCGTCATCATCATCATCTTTCTAAATGCACTTAAATATTTAGGCCATAATTTTATGGACAAGGTCCATTACTTCGGTGCGATTTGGGAAAGAGGCGAGACTCAGAATAGAACTAACCGGGTGAATCATGGCAAGGATTTTATGAGGGTTTTATGTTGTATCCCCCTTTCTGCTAGTACTTTTGCGATGATTTTATGACTTCTTTATCGCTTGGCACGTTGAGAATACGAACTGACAAGCCCTGTCAGGCATCAGACAAAATGTCAGAGGTAACGTAAGGCCGTAGAGGATCTGTGAGTAAACATGTTGGCCTTCCGTCCTTTAGGATCAGAAAATTGAAACCATTGTAGGCAACTTCATCATGATATCATCTGACAATGCGGAATTTTAATTTCACAATTACTAGTTCAATGGCACCTATTTTATTTCATTTGAACCGAATCTCGGGAAAACATGATTGGTTAATTATAACGACAGAACGAGTGCTTATTTGATATTTGGTGGCATCCAAAAACACCCATAGACGGATAGATCGTTGATGGGTGCGCGAAGGTATTGCAAATGGAAATGATATTTCGTCACTGAAATAATAATACACTGGCACTTTCGCTATTGCTGAAAAGTCGTGATTGTCGGGTACGAGAATAGATCTTTATCACCACAACTTAAATGCAGGTCCCAAATGGCCGATTACGAAGAGATCGCTATCTATGAAGTCGCCCACCACGCGTTACACGTCGAATGTTCCTGGACTGGTTGAGGGGTATTTTGTCACTTGGTTCTACTGCTTTGAGAAGTCAAGCGTTTACCTCTGTTTTACTCTATCACCTCCATTAACTCACGTCTAGTGTCGGGTTATGATCCTGGATCAATTGAGGTGCAAACATTGAAACAAATCCGGAGATTGATCAGCAAATTTGATCTATGATAGCGATCTCTGTACTGAAAACATGGCTGTCGCAGTGGTGCGAAATAAGATCGTCTCGACCACAATTATTTGGCAAAGTTAAGGACGTCTATTGCGAAAATTATCAAACGGGCGGTAAATGAAGTTTTATGAGTAAAGTTTGCTTCATTTTTGAAGCTCCCGTTCTTCATCCTTGCCATTAAACAAAGGCTTATGCTATTATTTCTATATGATATGTTAAAGTAATACATATGTACTTGATTATGATTTCAAAAATGCCTGTGTTTTCTGATTGTTTCATTTGGCTCAATGTAGCTCTGTACATTTGTGCTGCACATAGAGTTACCAGAGAATGATGCACGTTATTTTCTCTAGTAGCAAACATGGGAAAAGAAACTATTAATATCAATCTATGTGCTATCTAACTAGACTAAACACGAGGAGCATTTCCTGACATGCGTCTCTTCACATATCAAACCAGGCATAGCGTACAACTCTGATTCCAAGGTGGTACATGAATGGTACTCAAAATATACAAAGCCAGCAAAAAATGAACTTTTTTTCTGCTCAAAATGAAGAAACATCATCAGTCCCAAAAAGTACTCTATGGCGGGCACTGATAGTTCATACTATACAGCATTTGCCTATAATTGTTCTACCAATGACAAATATTTGCAGCCAATTATAATATCTGATATGATCTTATTGTTTCATAGAACTAATAAAGCTAAATACACAGCCACTTTGGGTTGGCTGCCGTCTGTCTTATCAATCGTATTATGACCTAAATCATCTGACATTTAATGCAATTTTACATTTCTTTTTATTGATCTAATTACGTTATTCTTCCGTCAAGGTTTGATGGAGTTTACTAACAAAGTGACTAAGACATGCCGATTATGATTGATAAGCAGTATAGGTCATTGAAGATATCGTTAGTCAGCGGGCTGCACTCGTGGTACACCGCTTCTCGCTTCCCAGGAAAAGACAACTTTATTAGTTTGTACGCAAGTGCGTGTGGCTGCTTTGTTTTTCTTTTTTGATTGTACTGGTTGCTTTTGGGGGTGAGGCAATTTAAGTAGAAAGAGAGTGATGATGGTGGTGATAATTACCAAGCAAACTTTTAGTCATCCAATCCATTGGATATAAATCTTATATCCAGGGTTGGTGTCCATTAGATATATAAGCCAAAACCTGGACGGTGGGCGTGAGGATATGGTATTTCCTTACATAAGATAGCTATTCCAGGGAATGTGGTTCCCTCCATTTTATAATTTGTACATGTATTTCAAAATTGTAACATATCAAACGCTCTATCAAACGCTATCTGAAAATCCAAAATATCCAAAAATCTGAACTTTTATATTTTTGATAATCGGGAAACTGGCCACAAATTTTCAGTAGATTTTTCCACTAAAATTAAACAATTAATTAAGACTGTAGTCATTTCGAAGAAAAAATACATGGATGTCCATACTTTGATTACCAACTTTTCCAAGGAAATGTTAGTGGAATATTGGAGAATTTGACAAATTTCATCTACTCATTCTTAAGTATTTAAATCCTCCGTTATCATGTTTATACGAATCATGATCTTCCCGATTTATTATTTTCCTGAAAAATTCTTTCACTTTTTTTATTCGATTTTGGTAAATCGACGTAGAACTTGAATCTCAGGATCGTATCTCTTTCGTCTCATCGAAAAAGTAATATCGGCTGAAATCCATCAGATTCTCAATGTGGTGGTTTGATTATAACTTTTACTGTGGTGATAAAAGTATTTTAAGAGCATACACTCACAACTGAATAATTTGAATTACCTGGGCAATTTCTGCTGGTCCTTGTCAGTATAGGGCTACTGACAGTGTTATTGTGGACCTATACCAGTTTCTTGGGAATTCCGGTATTGGATAAAAAACTCAAATCTCCACAAAAATCCAAGATAATTACGTTCTTTTCAGCAATATATACCAGATTGCAATATTATGCGGTTCTTTGTATCCAAATTTGGCTATATCGGGCTCTGCGTGATGCATTGCCAGACCAAATCAGATTGAGATGACTCGGCAGGCTTGGCAGGTCATGCCGCCAAAACAAGCCTTGACCAGTGATATGAGCCAAATATACCACACAATAAAGTCATTTCGTTCAGAGTTTGGAATAAAAATAACAATTTATGACCGTAGATTGTCATGCCCTAATTATCAGTTTAATGATAATGTTGTTGCGAGAGCGCGACTGGAGTATTTTATAAGGGACACAATGGTACTTACAACCATTTGACGGCATCAACGGCAGGCCCGGCCAGGCTCAACACGAGTATACCAAATACAAGTGAGATAGAATTCGGCATCCCCCGAGTCCTTATGTAACAATCCTAGTAATAATCCTACGGAATATTCCTTGGCGCTACATCTCCGTTCACTAGGCCAGCGAGAAGACAAGTTACTCCTCCACTGCGTGTGATTGTTTCGTTGGTTTCGCGAGGCTCTGCCCACGGACGGCCTAGCGCTCCTCGGTCATCCTGCGGAACCATTTAACTTTTCACTCTGGTCGTAAAGTCACTGGAGAATGTTTCCAGGATTATTTATGACCGTATTGGCCAGTACAATTAGAGGAACCGGCGCAGTAAGCCATTGACTCACCAATGTTATGGCTCCTGGCTGAGGTATATTGCCTTGCCCACGCTGGCAGGGAAGAGCGCTATAAAATAGAGACTAGAGTTTCTAATCTGTACATCGTTGATATGCCGTCTTCCGGTTAAAGAACTCGGTGTAAAGGTATCTTTAATCCCCTACCCTTCGCCGTTCTACCCTTTTGTTCAATCAGCGTGCTAAGGGATGTATAGCAAGAAAGACAAACCCCGCTTCGTCTTAAACTAGCCCCGCCCCCCCCCCCCCCCCCTCCCATGACTATGTGAAGGACAGGACCCATTGGTCTTCCATGTCATGTTTTCTCTCGAACAAGTCGGCGCAAACCTATGGCGCTCCCTCTCGGAGCGCGATGCGATACTCTTAGCTTGCTTGACCGAGCTGTAAGGACGGTGTTACATCTGAGCTTGTTCCCTAAATTTCAATGTTTCCATACACCAATGTAACCATGGTAATGCTACGCGCACGTGCTTCATAAAAACTGTTCGCTCACGTGGCGGGAAAGCAGCTCCGCAGCGTGGTGTCCTCTGGTATTATAAAGTAGGCCTACTCGTGTATAGGCCAGGCCATATGGTGGCATATTTTCGAAAATGTAGGTCATTGGGGTGTACAGGCATGTATGCCATGCTCCATGGCCTAAATGATAGGCTGCATATCCTTTATGGGCCGACATGTCCGATATGATCCCGGAAGCGAAGGACAACCTGTAATTGACCAACAAAAAATGGGCAGACGTTTGTTATCTCCATGATTTTTGACAATGTTTATCATTTTATAGGCCTGCTGGGGCATGTGTCTCGGCAGCCGATTGGAGCTACGAGTATCGCATGAGATAATAATCATATCAGTTGTGACTTTCGGTGGTAGGTTCAGTCTTCTACAATTGAAAACTGCGGACGCTGGCGCTTGGTAGTGATTGTAGATGCCTGTAGACCGTAGACTGCAATCCATTTCGTCATCCTTATCTTATTTCCGGGCGACAGGACGAGGCCGGTTCACTGCGTTCGGAGAGTTGTAGTAGATCGTCGCAAGGTTTGTATTTTGTCACATATCTCGTGCCATTCACCAAAGCAGACATGATACTCAAGCATATACGTCATCAACACTTCTGTGCCGTAAGGAGGCTGATCTTGGTCTTGCACCCCCCCCCCCCCTTTACGTCTTCACCCGTGGTCGTCACCTTTATCATGTTTCGCAACTGACAAACATCATTCTACGCTACAAATTGTGATGTGAGGCCTCCATCATTACAGATGATTTTTGACCCTGATGCATTTGTCTCTTCACCAGATTACTGACCATGGAGCCTTGGCAACGTGCTGTCCTTATCCTCTGCCTCTACGGCTTTTTCAAGGAGCTGCGTCCGTCCGAAGCCTTCCTGACACCATACCTGAAAAGTGACTTCAAGAATCTTACAGAAAATGAAGTCAACAACCAGATATACCCCGTCTGGACGTATTCCTATCTCGCAGCCCTTTTCCTTGTGCTGTTGACGACGGATCTACTGCGTCACAACCCGCTCATCATTTTCGAAGGAGTGATGTACCTGATCACGTGGTCTCTCCTTATATGGGGTGAGGGCGTCATGGCAATGCAATTGATGCAGTTTGTCTATGGGTTCGCTACAGCCACCGAGATCTCCTATTCTTGTTACATATATCTTGTGGTCTCTATGGATAAGTATCAGAAACTGACTGGACTGATTCGGGCGGTGCTACTTTGCGGACGGTTTACGGCGGGTGTGGTGGGGCAGTTGGTGATATCACTGCATGCAATGAACTACTTGCAGCTGAATTATATTTCTATGTCCTGCGTTGGAGTCGCTTTCATCATGTCTCTTATTTTGCCATGCGCAAATAAACTGAACTCGGCCAAAAAGGACGCTGATGATGCATTCCGAGAGAGGACTGTCTCCACCATGTCGTCTGCCCAAATATCGACAAGTGACGTCGGTGTGACAGCGGACTCCTTGGCAGAGGAAATGGAAACCCCGCGGGGTTGTAGCTGTTGCACGTGCTGCAACCAGGAAACAGACGACGATAGCAGCTTCGTCGACGTCAGCCTCTCTGAAACGAGGTGCTGCCACCGGTGTAACAAGCGATGCAAATTCGAGATGAGAAGCCTATTCTATGACGTCATCAAATGCTACACGAACCCAAACATGTTGAAATGGTCCCTGTGGTGGGCGTTTGCGACATGCGGCTTCTTCCAAGTGGGAAACTTCGGACAGAATCTTTGGGATGAAATCAGCCCTTCTAGGGACAATCCAAAGATTTACAACGGCGGAGTGGAGGCGATTACGACACTGACAGGTAACGAGGACAGTCACATTGCCGCTGCTGGTCTCAGTGTGCCGTCCAAGTGGTGACTCGCTGGGATGGGCGGCCTTCCGTCTTGATGGCACAACCATTAGAAAGACATTGGTACAACCTAGGATAATGGGTGATATGAATAAAGACTAGTAAATGCTTTTACTTCAGTTTTGTACAGAAAGGCCTAGTGTACATGTACATGGAGATTTAGGTCCCATACGACAGAAGAGATCAACCTCACAAGAGTCAATAATCTCATTAAAAGTATTTATTACCCAACTATCATAATGCGCTTGGCCAGGAAATAGACATCTGCAGTCATAGGAGATCACACAGAAGCGAGTTCATAGTGATTTTATCAATTTCAGGGGCGGTCATGGCTTTCGCAACCGGCTTCATAAAGGCAGACTGGCAAAAGTACGGGGAGCTGTTACTGTTTATTGTGACAGCCTTGGATTGTGTCTGCTTGCTCGTCATGTCTCAGGCCACCAATATCTGGCTGGCTTATGCTATGTACATAGTCTTCAGGGCGTTCTATCAGCCTGGTATCACAGCTGCAAGGTAAGCGCCCGGAAACCTACAGTAGTTGCTCCCTCTCTTCTCTTGGCCCTCCCTACCGCCTCCCTGGACTTGGTGCGAGGGATACAGGAGTCTGGTGAACGAGAGACCATCCACGTGTGTGCATAGCGTCCCAACAAACAGAAGAATGCATCCATGCCCATATAAATTACTTTATATTTCTCCTTTTTAATCTCCAGTTTCCAGATCGCATCTTATCTGAAAACCGACCGCCATGGACTTGTCTTCGGATGTAACACGTTCATGGCTCTTTTGCTCGAGACTATCATCACAGCTGTAGTCGTGGACAAGAGGGGGTTAGACACACCAATTAGGACACAGGTGAATACAGTTTAAATGCTGTCCATCTCCCTCCACAATCAAATATCACACAAAAAAGGAATTTTCATGGGCTGTGAAAATGGACCAAACTTCTTCCCGTTCCTTCATCAATAAGCCTAGCTTCGCACGAACATAGTTGTCATGGAAATAGAGGCATAACAAATCATCAATAACAATGATGTGAAGCACGTGTCTGATCACAGTTTCCATTGGTCGCAAATTCGATTTTTGAGGACAAAGTCACAACCTCAATGCAAGAACAAGTTCTAATAACGGCGCTAGGGAACAGTATGACCAAGCTGCCGTAGTCGTGATCTTTAGGATGTCCTCAGCCCAGCCAGCATTCTGTCAGTAGATTGTGCTCAATTTTGATTTTCTTTGTTCCAGTTTGTGGTATACGGCTGCTACTTCGGCATCATTTCGGCAGTATTCGCTGGAGCAGCAATCTACAGCACATACCGCCGCCTGAGGGCAACAGAGGTCGACAATCAAGGCCACACAGATGAAGCAAATGTTCAATCTTCTTAAATACGGCCGTCTCATGATGTCCGTCACGGAGGACTAGATGTATTTGTTTATGTCTAGTCTACTCTAAACTGTGTTGTTGTCTTCGTCAGCAGTCAAGAGACAGAATGAGGAATGACGGGTGTCCTTCACTATTGTGACAATGTCTCCGCAGAGACTTTATAAGTTTTAGGAGTGCCCAAGTTCCTGTCCCCTCAGATGTAATTTGTGCCCACTACTGCATGTCCAAGCCAAAAACGAATCGATTGTTATCAATAAAGGTTTATTATCAATTCGATACAAAAATTCAAATGCAATAAAACAATAATTTGACACAAATACAACATACATTCTTCTGGCAGTAATCAGTTACATGTTCATATAGACAGAAGGACATGGTCAGCAATAAAACAGTGATGAAAAGAAGGACAGATTGTCCACATTAAGTAAGGCACCGCAGAACTGATAATACCATACTGCTGCAAGAAGATCGAAGCTTACTGTACTCCCATATCAGTACTTAATAAAATGTTTAATTACAGTAAAATGTTTTTGTCACAATCACATGTCACACTTTTGAGTTCAAATCAAACGTATACAGCAGTGTTTTCAGAGTACTTGAGACGATTTTGTAGCCAGCTTTTCCATCTTCTTTCATGTCCTTGGCGACTTCTTTCCAGGGTTCTGATACGATGTCAAGCGTGTGTTTGCCATTCATCTCATCAACCAGCCAATCGAGACACTCGTAGAGTCCTTCACCCGTTGTGGCTGTAGTTGGAAAGAATTCTGAAATGAGCAAGATGTAATTAGGCGCAATGCATGTGCCTTCGATAGATGCTGGTATTGTTTAAATATCTGAATGGTAATATTTTCATAGTGGTTTGTGTCACAACCACAAGATAGTGTCCATGTCTTCGTCACAACCAGCAGAATGGCTGACAGAGCAAATTGTATTTCTCCTAAAATCCTGGCTGTTCGAGGAAGCATTTCTTGGTGGGGAGGTAGCGCCTTGAGCAGGTTTACCTGGAGTTTGGCGCTCTATAAGACATTGTTGATTGATTGATTGATTGATTTAGTAGAGCAGTCATGTTCACAACCACTGGCACCTCTGGTCAGAACCACAAATGTCGTCTTCGTCACAACCAGCAGTATGGTTGGCAGAGCAAACAGTGCATTCATTAGAGCAGTCGGCGTTGTCACACCTTTAGTCACAACCACTGGTCTCTTTCCTAATTGATGGGGAAAAAACGATCACCGCACTTATATCTGACAGATAAATCGATCAAAACCACAACTGTCGTCTACTTTGCACAACATAGTGATCTTCCCCAGTACAAGGCACATCTTTCACCTCTTTCGAGCAACACTGGAACAATCGACAATTGGATAACTTTGATGCTTATCCCAAAAGAAGGCCTAGTCAGACCAGTAATGACATCCTACTTACTGACATGCCTAGGTAAGCCTTTGTTCATCATTGTCTCCATTTCTGATGCAAACATGGCATTTTTTAAATCTTGCTTATTTGCCATCCCGACAAAGACGGCCTCCTGAAGTTCATCACCATTCATCCAGTCTCCGAGTATTTCATGGCTCTCATGTAGACGTTCCCGGTTATTGCTATCAACGACCAAGATACAGATGTCGGTTCCTTGGTAATAGTGTCGCAACAAAGGCCGCTGAAAAGAGGATCATTTGGTGAGGACTGATGATCTCATTGCTTGTGGTCATCACTTCGGGCGTGGTTTATGGCGTCTCCACCAGGGTTGTGTCACCATACCCAAAACCAGCTGATCCCGAGTCGTCCCAAAGATCCCCAAGGATGGCCCTGGGATGCTCCCACAACTTCTGTCACAACCAGAAAGACGAAGAGTCACAACATAGCTATTCTATTTCAACTTTATTTGGATCATCCAAGACCGGCATCCATACTCTTCTGTTCTTACCAATTTATCTCTTCCACTAACATCCCAAACAGTAAAAGCCAAATTCTTGTAGGGTATCGTCTCAACATTAAAACCAATAGTAGGAATGGTTGTGATACATTCACCAAGCTTTAACTTGTAGAGCATCTGCGTCTTTCCTGCAGCATCTAAACCTGTGGAATCAGAAAGAAGAACAGATGAAGAATAGAGCATAGTCATCGAATTAAAGGGAGAATATAGGCAGGAGCCAGGTAGGTCAAATTTTAGTTAGCAAGGTAGGTAAAATTTTAGTTGCTCCCTTGAAAGTCTCGACCCTCCACTCTGCTGCAATGATTGAATGAAAGAGATCGAGACTGGAGAAAGAGTCTAACTTGTGTGATCACAATAATTGCCGTGTCTGTGTATCAAAGAGATGACTTAACTCTGTCTCTGACCCAGAACCCATGTTTGGTGACCGAATGACATTCCCTTGTACCTTTTGTCCTGTTACACCAGATCAAGATTGAGGCAGACGATCTCAGTGGCATCACAGACTAATGATTTGGCCAACCTTTACTAAAAAAAATCCAGCCGAGCAGCCTTGAAACATTAAAATTACAACAGCAAGTCAAAGGGTGCCAGGCAAGGCCAAACACTCGCCTTGACAACAGACTCCGAGACGGTGATCCGTCAGAAAACCTACCAGAAACCAGTACACGGACCTCTCTTGGTTTGAATAATCGGACAACACTTTTGGTGAAACTTTGTCCCATCTTCTTCTCTCATGAGCACTCTACTTTCTTAACAAAAGTGACACACTTTTCTTCACATGATGACGTGTTTGCAGTGACTTTGTTCAGGCCAAATTCGATCAATTTCAATGTTTACATCTGGAACTTCCGGGTTAGCAGCGCCTCTATCAGCAGAGTCGTAAACTAATAACCAGGTTGTGACATTGTCCTGTTACGTCTGTCCAGGACAAACCTGGATGTGATCGACATGGCACCTTGTTGGTTGTATGGGACCAGCCACGACATATGGTTTGGTCCTCAGCAGTCACATTCTGCTACCAGAGTGGAGTGGTTTTGAAGATGATCCATTGAAATGAAAGCATGAATGAAGAGTAGCGATGTCTTCTATAAAACTATTTGTTTATTCATGTTTGTCACACCTAAGGTCACACACAAATGTAGTTACACTTTCTAACCTCAACTGAACAATTCTGATTGCAGTGTCTGCTACTATTCTAACAATATATATCAACAAGTATGTTCAGTACAACAAGTAGGACTGAACATGGACGGAAAAATGTCTCTTCATTTTAGCACCTCTCTGCATCACTGGGTTACATGTATGGACACTCATAATGTACAGAATAAGGATAAGGTCACTCCTATCACACAAGGTATAGCCTGAGGATATGATTACAATTATCCTCCACTCACTGGTGGACCAGACAGCTGTCATGGTTTTCACCTGTCATTTGCATCTCTTACAGGTCCTCCCCTGACATACAGTCTGACTCTGTCTCCATATCATTCTCGGCTCCATGTCCAGTAGTGCTATCTTCCTCATGATGGCAAACATTAGCACCACCTATTGAGAGATTCATCACAGACTTAACACATTCCTGTCCATTTGGAACATCGTCAAATTCTAATCTTTCAGGAACTTTGTGACCTTCAACTTTTGGAAAGTCGTCTTGTTCATCTTGTCCGCAAGATGATGTGCCGGATTGAGAAGCATTCCCCTCATCCACAAGTTCATGAGTTGGTCTGTAGTCAGTGAGAGCACCAGTCTCTACCCAATGCATCAGCTCATCCATCTCGTCGCTCAGCATGCTATTAGCACCACCTATTGGTGGCAAATGTAGATCAGAATCGGTATCAGATTTCAACAAGTCTTGTCGTCTCCCAGCTGACTTAGACTTGAACACGGTCTTTGCGATTTTATCTCTTTGTGTACACTTTGTTTTCTTGATGCCCTTCTGTAGACTGTTCTTCCTGCCCTGCCACATACTTCTCTGGAAGGCCATCAGACAGTGCATATTACCAGACTTCTTAGCCGTGTTACGTTTCTGAATTCCCTTGTGCAGCTGACGGACATTCAGGAACTCAGGCATCTCGAGGTTCAGATCTTGTTCGATGTCGTCCCATCTAAAAAGTTGACAAGGAGGATATGTACATACAAGCCGGTAAAAAGTTGGATAACTGAGCGGTTAAATTTGCCTTTAAAAGACTCGTATACTAAATAAATTAAAGAGTGATTTATGCTTTGAAAAGCCTCTACCTAAAACTCGGCATCTTTCAATTGTAACCTATGACGATTGAAATTCTGCAGCTCTTACTCACTTGATGCAGTGCATGCCAGGATGTTTCTTGCTGGGGTCACCAACCAGGATCCAGGTCGTCAGGTCTTTCTCGGGAACCGTCTCACAGCTGAAGATAGACAAACATACACTAGTACACATAACATTAACATTTAAAGGTGTTGGCTTGGTCTTTCATTTCAATCTGTTCAAGAAATGATAGCAGTGACTGATTCTCCAACACCCTGGTCACATGAAGAAATGTACCTGTAAGCATCCCAAGCCTTGCGGGGGACTTCCTCATACCCGATCGGGCAGAAGTAGTGATTCAGGCAGTGATAGATGATGGCCGTATCATCCTTCCTCAAACACTCTTTCAGTTTTGTCACAGCCTGCACGCCTCTCAGACCTGATGTTCTGTTCTTCCCAATGGGCTTGTAGAGGAAGTAGCCACGACCCCGAACACCATAGTGATCATTCAGCTGCTTGAACCACCTAGAGAAACAGAGCGTCAATCATGTATCATTTATTCATCTGTGAAAAGTTCATGCATACATGTATGTCTCCAGAAGAAAGGGTTGAACTCCACTGAGAAAGAACTGACTCAGGTTCTTATCATGTTTGTGTAACTGTCTCCTCATCACGATTATGAGACAAGTCATTTGACAGCTTACCTCATCAGGGTCTGATTACCAGTGAAGGGACCAAACTTAATTTGCCCAAACGGTGGTTTGAAGTCTAAGACGGTCAAAGCCTCTTCTTGAGTGATGGGCTTAAGACTGGAAAACAAGGAAGGAACTCTTAGTTGTTATTTGTACGACAATCTGTAGCCAGGTGTAGAAGAAATGACTATAGAAGGATGCCAAAACCTGATGTAAGTTTTCATAAATAGGTTGGCAATGGATTTTAAAGCAAGAGGTTTGGAACGCCCATATGACTGCAGATCCTGTCTGAACTTGTCTACTTGAATTTTGCTTAATGGGTATATTGTGTGTTTCCTCAAAAGAGACCCACCAGTTCAAAGGTGAGAAGTCTGCGATTATAGACTTACCTTCCAGCACCAAGTTTACTGAAGAGGTAATTCCAACAAGACACCAGTGACGAGATGCCACAGGATTTGGAATATTGCGGCCGGCTGATACAGTACCTAGAAATAAGACGTGGCAAAGAAGTGAATGTGTGTATCAAGTAGTCAACATCGAAATTAGGGAACCAAAAATCATTTAATGACTGTATCAGAAATTGGCAGAGGAGATGATGGGAAGACTGACCATTTCTTGAGATCGATGAACTTCCGTTGTGAAATGAGATCAACTGTAGCATGATTCTTGGGTGGGACATAATCAATGGCCATGTCATCTCCGAAGACAGACTCATCCTCGTCGTGTTCCCTCAGATCACCTGAAGGCATGTCGTCTGTTGAGATGTCTGGCAGAGCTGAAGAACAAGATATTCGCTTGAGCAACAAAATGGACATACAATTGAGCTCGCATTGACTCGAGACTTTTCAAAAACCATGCAGAGAAATCGAGTTAATTAGAAATAATGAACAAATGATGATCATAGCTGTCAGATTCGCAAGTAAACAGGCGGTGATTTCAAACTATGTTACTTACCACTCCCTGACAGAGACTTCCCACTTCCCACTCGATCTCCATTGCTCTGGCCAGTAGCACACTTCCCTGTTTTTGGAGCCTTCTTCTTTTTCCCTCTCAATACACCTGCAAAAATTACCATTCAACCATAAGCTTGCCTGCTCAGAGCTAGCACTAGCAGGGGAGAATGATCATGGACTTTCCAAATAATGTTCTTTTCTGACCCAAGTGCCCCACTGGTTATGACTATACACACTAATATAGAGGACCATGTCATGTTTTTGCCAATAAACTGAATTATGACTTGAACTCCAATTGGACTTTTATACTCATTCATCGAATTCAACATTCTCTTCACTACCACTAGCACCACAAGAAAATGAAATGCAGAATATTGTCCATGAAAAGTTTCCAAGCTTTTATGTAAGGGAGAATGCAAGGGAGCGTTGTCTTATACCTTTTTTAGGAATGTTGGGTGGAGTAGGACCAGTACCCTGCCAACCTCCAACATCAATCTCCCAGACAAGCCCTGGTGCAGACAAAGACTGTGACATGGTCTAAAATGTGCCCAAGGGTAGGGGCCTACTCATTATCTGGAGCAGTGCCCTCTCCTTTAGGATGAGCAGAAGTGTAGGTGTCCTGGTTCAAAACTTGGTGTGACTGGTCTCCAGAGATGTTGGGCTACCAGGAATGCCACTCGAACTCTCACGATCACTGGACGCGTACTCTGCCTCATGTATTATGGCGCTGACCAGGTTTTCCATGGATTGATCAAGATTTACAGACAGAAGCTCGACATTTCTGTTAATCTGAAATTTTTAAAAACAGTCTTTGAGACGAAGTAGGCCTTCGCTAGAATAGACGAATTGGAAGAAGCTTGTTTTGGCACTGACCAGTCATACATGTCACCTTGAACAAAGGATCGCTGTGTCTCTAGGCATTGTCTGAAGTCGGCTAAGGCCTTCTGACATGTTCAGTGTGAGCGCATTTGATTTGTTTTGGCGTTCTTCAAATTCGTCTATTGAAAGATCACTCTACACGCACATGTTGTACCTCAGTCACAGTTAGCGCAGCAAGGCAATGGGAAACTAAATACAAATCTTCAAATATTATATTCAAATTGCCCAGTTCAGATTGACATTCTGCTAGTTTTAATGCGCCAGTTCAGCTTTGATGGTTTTCCTCGTTCATTACGAGTGTGACAGTCGATGCAGAATTGAGATTCTCAGCAGTTTTAACCTTAAACGCTTTGTAAATAGAATATATTTATCTTAAGTCGTATACACAGGTTGTCAACAACCTTTGATCGCGATCAGAGCCCTTCAGATGGAGTTCTTACGGATTATTTGTTTACTTCTGTCAACAATACCTCCACACACAAACACACATGTTTCGTCGGTAGTGTAAATATTGCGGCTCTATTGGAAGTTGGGATATGACATTCGATATCAGGAAAAAATGATAAATTTCTTCGAAATTTCTGATCATAGTGATCTATCAAAAGCAACTATTTTATATTTATTCGAGATAATTTGCATTTTCACGGACGAAAATTTTTTAAAAGGGTCATAATCGTTAATATAGATTAGTCTCAACTCCAAAGCTCCAGTTGGTTTTTCTTGAGACAGCGTCGCCATCTCTTGGACTAATTACGAATTCGCTCCCTGACCTTTCGCCCCCAGTCGTTTCAGCAAACAAAAGACCCCGGCTTTACCCTGGCTTTCCAGGTCTGGCCCAGACCTGGCTTGGCATCTTGACCTGCATTTGCAAGATCGTCTTTTTAAAATAAATGCACTGGGAATTGACCAGTTTTTTTGTATAAGAATTACATATACATGCCGTACAGCAAGTCAAGAAAAGAAAAAAACGTCCTATTTTGTATAACCTACTTGTTTAAGATGCAGGCAGATTGCCTTAGGTTAATTTTCGGCACCACACCATTGTTTGTTTCTCTCAAGTACAGGTCTCGGGTATTCTGCTCATCTGGAACGATTCATGTTATGGGTTGTTCCTCTGGAGATGACCACCATTGCACTTTGGTGGACCCCCTCCAGTCCCCCGGTCAGAGTACTGGTGTCAGAAATATGATCTGGCGCACCATGAAATACTCTGACTGGCCTGATGCTGATGAAGGGACTCCTACCTTTTGGCCAGCCCTGGCACGTACGGCCCAACCCTGGACTGGGAATACACCTGGCCGTGACTGGCTGGACCTGGCTGGGCTGGAATCAGGTCTGGGTCAGCCCTGAATTCCCAGACCTGGACCGACTCACGAAGACGGGTCGAGCCAGACGTCCTGGCGATTTGGAGCGAAACGAGTGGGGGCGAAAAGGTTCGGGATCGAAACGACCGGATGCCTCTAATAACATCCGGGTATTTTGAGAAGATGAGGATGTGAAAAAAATCTCAGCATCCTCTCGAAAAATGATATATTTCACCTGAAGTCTTCTATGGATTTAATTGATTTTGTTATTCTATTGTAAATAAGGTAAAAATCCTTCTGTGAAGAAAAGCATGTCTGGCTTGTTGACTATCTTCCTTGATTTTGCAGCAGCTGAAACATCTCAACAATCAACAAGTTATTTTGCTCTGCAATTTCACATGCAAATGTTTGCATGTATCATCATGCATGTATGTTCATTAGACCATACACTGACAGGTCACTGTCAGTTGATAAATCTGCAACATTTATCTTTGTTCAATATCAATATCATTCATCATGACCATCATTGCATGAAATTACACTGTAGATGAATGGTGCATTCTGTGTTCATTTACGCCGAGTCGATACTGACGTCGTGACGATAGTAATAGTTTTAGTTAGGCCTATAGGCCTAGTATTATTTTGCATAACCATCTCTCGACAAGTCTTGATCTTGCATCTAAAATGAGTTATTTGTCCTCCCTTTCAGGTGTCAACTCCTGAAGTTACAAGACTGCAGCGTGTGAGAAGAACGTGATACCACTATCGTGCTATTGACTCCCTCATGAACTGTGATAGGCAGGGAAAGTTCCTTTGTGGTAGTTGAACACACCAGGAAGTCTTTGCATGAAAAAAGTTAATAATTGATTAGAACATGAAGTGAAGATTATCGTCATCAATTGTTGCATTGATTTAAAGTGCAATTTTATATTTTGATATGGTTAGAACAGAAGTGAAATAGCAAGTTCACTTATTTCATCTAATATGAAATTGATTGATATGAGAAGTGTAAACAACATTATAATGCAATGGTTCTGAAGTTGGGAACCAAATAGATTACTGATGACTGATGAGATTGTGGCTGGTTCCTGCTGGTCATTTCATAGAAATCTCTGATCACTAACAATTGACTGTGACCTTGTCAAAATGCTCACTAGGAAGCAAAGTATGGGGCGGGATGCCGTCCCTCTGGCAGACTATGGTCCAGATGAATTATTAAACGACAGTGCAGACATTGAATGGGTGAATAAAAACTGGGTGCGCTGGGTATTGCGTGGATGTGCATTACTGAGTATGATCTCCGTCAGTATGAATACACCAGCAACATTTGTCTCCTATCCGGAGCTGAAGTATATCACATACGCCGTGGATCTGGTCATAACATTCTTGTTCACAGCAGAGATGGTGGCCAAGATTCGAATAAGAGGTTTATGGAAGGTAAGGTGATGAGCCATGTGGTTTCGGCCATAACACTATCTCATATTTTCTAACTCCTGATGGTAAAAACTCACCTTTTTCAGGAGAGTTGCTGTGACTTATTCAATCAAGAAAGGCACTCTTGAATAGCAGCGATAGTTTAGTTATTTAACTTGATTTCTTTGAAACAAGAAGTATGAGATTGACATTTTCAATCCGTGGATGTGCTTTTGTCTTTGTACCATTCCTCAGGTCACAAGGAGATGGATCACAGACGCTATGTTTATCAAACACTAACCAGTTAAACATGTATTCAACAATGCTTCCTGCTGCATTTAATAGAACTGGTATAACTATAAGATCTACTGAATCCTGTCATTTCCAGCATACAGAAGTCCCCTACCTACGAGACCGATGGTGTCAGTTTGATGGTGCAATGGTCTTCTTCCTCTGGGTATCCGTAATCCTTCAATCGTTTGAGCTGCGTGAGACAGAGGAGCCGTCCTACTCCTACCTGGCCATCCTGAGGTGTCCGAGACCTCTCATCTTGGTTAGAGTGTTCAGAGTCTTCCTCAAGTTCCAGCTCCCAAAGAATAGGATCAACTCCATCTTGCAGTATGTATATCAAGAGCCTATTCTATTGGTTAGTTATTACATTTGGTGAACAAGGCAACTTATCCTTATCATAATCTTGTGTTCAATTCTGCACTCAGTTGTCAATGATATGCTCAAGTTCTCGCCACCTGTGTAATAGCGTTTGTATTTTGGTATTCAGGCGCTCGAGTAACCAGATCTACAATGTCACCATCTTCTTCCTGTTCTTCATGTCTCTCCTTGGCATCCTTGGTGTCCAGCTGTTCGGACATCTCAAGCACCACTGTGTAAAGGAGGGTGTCTCTCCAGAGTAAGTGTTCAGTCAAAAGGCCAGGATCTCTCATCTCATTCAAGTGAAATTAGAGTCCAGCAGTCTTTGATACAGTCACAAGTCATCAGTTTACTCTGCTCTACATACTTACTCTGACTCTACATTGATGTGAGTGGTTGTAGTATTGTGTCTATCTGGAGTAATTCAAGATATCTAAATCAATACTGGTATTGGTTTCGTTGTCTTTGCTTTGTTGTGTCCTTATGCATCATTGGTACCATCACTGATACCATCATTGGTACCACCATTGGTACCATCATTGGTACCATCATTGATGTCTTGCTGTTACCTTCCAGGAACGTGACCATCAATGACCTCGCCATCCCCGACGTGTATTGCTCCATGGATAAGAGGTCTGGCTACCAGTGTCCTAAAGGAATGAAATGCCTTGCCCTGCAGCTCTCCAAGTATGATAGGGGATTCAATGGATTTGATGAAATAGGTAGACTGTGTTTTCTTTGTTTGGATATTCTTACTTGGCAGGAGTTGTGCTATTTTTATAAGGTTTCAAGATGGTATTATTCTAGCCCAAAAACCCATATTCACCATCAGACCTTAGAAGAATGGAAAGCAGGTTGTTTCCCATTGCTGTCTCTTTCTACATTGTGACGCTGTACCATCATACATCAACATGACCTGCATCTTAACTGCCCTCTCACCATTTTACTCCAAGTATCCTTGATTTCAGCAACGAGTTTCTTCACTGTGTACCAGAGTGCCTCCCAAGAAGGCTGGGTGTTCCTCATGTATCGATCCATTGACAGCCTGCCCTCGTACTGGGCATTCATCTATTTCATCTCGCTGATCTTCTTCCTGGCTTGGATGGTAAAAGTAAGTAGTGTGCTATGATCACATGTGCCAAATCTCCTTACACATGCCTTCCTTTTTGACCCAGTTGTTTAAAAGTAAGTTTTTGTGTCAACTAAACTTGGTAGCCATTACTCTCCTTCGGGTATGCACAGCTGGGTACGTAACTGACTCTTCATTCATCACCCTTTCAGAATGTCTTCATAGCTGTCATCATTGAGACGTTCGCTGAGATCCGTGTTCACTTCCAGCAGATGTGGGGCTCACCAAAGTCAGCATTGGACTCGGATGCCTCTCAGGTAAGCAAGTATCTGAATTGAAGATTTAAAAAAAGTCTTTCTTCCTTTGAAAATCTGTCAGATTCGGAAGGAATTGTTCGTCAAGGCTTTCCATTGGTCAGTTGTGTCGCTTAGTCTTGCTTTCAGTTTGAAAGGGTCGATAAAGATTAGTCTGTTTTAACCTCATTTGAACCTTTCTTCTTTCAGGTACTTCACGGAGATGGCAACCAGTGGAAAATGGTGACCGTCGATGAGAGCAAACCACGTGGCACAGCGCCTCCTATGTTCCAGCGGATCCTCAAATCAACTGTATTCCACAGCATCATTCTCCTGCTCGTCTTGGCGAACGCGTTCACAATGGCAAGCGTGCGGTGTGACCCCCACATAGAGGTCAAGTACGAGGATAAACTGGATGCCTACTATTATGCTGAGGTAGGATGTCTTTGATGATTGAATGGGATTGATGGACTTGAACCCTACAGAAGAGATTCACGATGCAATGTCTAGGAACGTTGTCAAACTACTCGGGGCATGTGCACTGACTGGCTTGAAGTGTAGGAAATCGACAAGTCACAGGAGACTTTAGCAGCTCAAAATGTAGCAGTGTTGAAAGGTAAAGCCTTAAAATAAACTATGCCATTGATTTCAGGTGGTGTTCACTGTCCTCTTCGTCATCGAAGCCATCTTCAAGATCTGGTGTCTGGGCTTCTTACGCTACTGGAAACGATCGCTGCACAAGTTTGAGTTGCTGCTGGCCATCGGGACGTCACTGCACCTCATTCCAAGTCTATACAGGTCAAACAGTCAACTCACATATTTCCAGGTATGCAGTTATCTAGGCTGACCGTCAACTCTCTTGGTTTGACCCACCACCTGTTGCTCTATAGTTACAAGCAGGCTTTGATCGCATCAGGCTTTATACAATACCAACATAGGTTGATTTCTCCTTGCTGGTTTTGGCCTATCGACTCCATGAAAGCTGCTTCGTGGGGGTTGATCTTATCAAGATTTCCCTGAAAACACTTCGATAAGAGAGTAGGGGAGCAGAGTAAAGGTAGACTAAGTTTGTTGAGCCTATAGTTTCATTTTGATCTTGCAGTGTCTGCGTGTGGTCCGCCTCATCAAGGCTTCACCGATGTTGGAGGACTTCTGCTTTAAGGTAAGTCAAGTTTGAACCTCAGCCTCAGATGTACAAGATGAGCACAGCTGACAAACCAACTGTAAAAGCCGTCACTTTTCTCACCGCTATATTTGCAGTAATTTGGATGTAAATACATTTCGTCATCTCCATTTCAGATCTTTGGCCCCGTGAAGAAGTTAGGAAGTCTTGTGCTGTTTACCATGTGTTTGTTGATTATCACGTCCAGCATCAGCTTACAATTATTCTGCTTCGTCAAGGACTTCGAGCGGTTTGATACATTCCCGCAGGTGAGTCGTCGACCTCTCTGTCTTGTGTTCATTTTCAGCCACTCAGAGTTTGCACAATGGAGGGTTAAGTGTCTTTTTTTGGACACAGGGATAGACCAACATAATTAGTCCTCTTAGTCCCTGGTGCTGGGGCATCAGGCCTTAGGGATGGACCAAAATGTGTTGTTAATGTTTTAAAGTGTAAATATAATTTGATCGTGTCAAGTGTTAGTGAGTGCATGTTGATGTTGTAGTCCTCCTGGAGGAGGGTGTTGTAATGGCAAAGCATAGGTATGACCAAGAAATTACCTGCGAATGCCAGAAAATGAGAGCGCGTTTTGGGCCAATCTGCAAAGCCATGTGGTTGGAGAGCCCTCTTAACGGTTGTTATTGAATCCTGTGTTATTTGTGCATAAACCAGTCTGATAACTGGAATCATTTCGATGTTGAAATCCTTCAGGAAATAAATAATGGCCCCTATTGTGACTTAGTTGTTTAAGTGTAGCGTATGTGTATTGTGATGGATGTTGTTGGAATGTTGTCCTGGTTTGTGTCCTTGTCTTGCTCGCTGTAGTTGAGTCTTGATGTTGTCCATTCTCCCGTTAAGGCCTACGTCAGCATTTTCAAAATTCTTACCCAAGAATCGTGGACGGAGGTTATGGTGGAGACTATGCAGAAGGTTCACCAACACACCGGTACGCACTACGCCGTAATACCGGTCGCTGTGTTGTTTGTCACTTACCATATGGTTCTCAGTGTGGTGAGTAAAAAGGGCAATGGTGCGGCTTTTTCAGTGGTCAAGGAGAGCTGAACTCACTGCTTGGGCAACGATAGGCTGTGACACTCATTTCTCCTTGTCACTCTTGAAAAGCTAGCACACTTACTAGTAGATTGCTCTGCAAGCGCATGGAACAATAGAGATCTTTGCATGGGCTTTCTTTGTCACACTGTATGTAAACATATCTAGTCTCTCCTCATTTTGTGTTTTTTCTCCCTTAATTATCTTGCTTGTTAGGCCTTTACGTCAATGTTCCAACTTCTAACAAATGAAGCGTGGACCGAGATTATGATTGAGACTATGCAGGCGGTTAACGAGTATGCAGTTATCCCTGTGGCGGTCATCTATGTCGTTTATCATAACATTATAAGTGTGGTAAGTACTGCCTCCTATTGGCAGGCATGGCTGTGTTGGGCTTGGACACTGCTACAGACACTAATCATCTCCTGATTACAGCTGAGACTATGTCCTGTTTATGTTCCTGCATGCGTCTGGCTCGCTTTTTGTTTTTGTTATGTTGATCAGACAATCCCACTGAACACAGTTATATCTAAAGGGCAGTTTAACACCCCATTTGTTTCTTCCCTTGAGTTTCAGTGAAGACTAGAATTACTCATCCAGTTGCTCAGACTTTTTGTCCCAAATACATTTATAACTTCTTGTTTTCCAGCTTTCTAGTTTCTAACAGCTAACCTACAACAGTCTTTAATTCACCACTTCAAATAGGAAATTGAGAAGTAGGGGCAAGCCTCAAACTGAATATTATGCCAAATTTAATTTTTGTGATACTTTTGAATTTGATCCTCGCCCAAAGTTTATCTCTTTGGGAGAGCTTTTGAGAAGAGTGGTGAATGAGAAAGGTCTGTTGTGGCTGACTAACCCCTCCCCCTCCCCCCAACCCCAAGCTAATTATTCTTTCTCCCCTTGCTATTCCATGCTGCAGGCCTTCATGTCCATGTTTCAAATCCTGACCCAGAAAGGTTGGGTCGAGGTGATGCACGTCACCATGTGGAAAACGGGCGAGCGGTTTGCACCGCTCGTCGCCATCTATTTCATAGGTTATCACTTGTTTGTTACGCTGGTGAGTACCGTTTGCTGCCACTAGGTGGAGGTCACACTTTATGATCCTTTTTTGACGTTGTGTGATCTTATAGCAGCAATTCGAAACTGGTTGATGTCGTTTTTGTCGATGTTAGATGATAGATTATTGTTATGCATCGTAGTAGATCGCTGTTCACTCTGTTGAATTCAGGTTGGAGGCAAACGACACATTTCTAAATCCAAGTTCCCTCCTGCACTTGTTCTTCTATTCAGTTATCTTTTCTTACCCCCAGTACACTTGGCTCCGACCGAACCATGCGCATCTCCGCACTGACATCTATGGAACTCATCAAGAACTTCAGTCATGGCATTCAGTTACCCATAACCTATAACGTTTAATGGTGTATTACAAATTAGGGGGGCCCAAATTACCTTCCCCTCCCCTCGGCCACTGTCCAGAAGGTAGAGTTCTTATTCAAGCACTGTGTCCAAATGAAACTTCCATGATTCTCTACGAGCCTGTCCTTCTCCCCACTCGTAGTCACCTTGTCTATCTGTCTTACTTCTGCATGGACTTGTAACGTTTTGTGCTATGAATTTCAGGGCGTCTCGTCCGCACTGTTGCATGCTGGGAGTGCAGTTTGAAGTAGTAAGCGATTGTTTTTATTTTGCTTGATTAGAGTGGTTGATGCAGATCCTGTACTTGCCTGGTTCTGCTGAGCTTAGTTTTGCCCCATGTCTGACCAGTGTTGTCTCTAAGTATCTCATCAGGTGGTTTTCTGCCGCAAACAGGCGGGACACGATTTCATGATACAATCCGTCAATGGGAGGAATACTGTGACTTTACATTAGCCGAAATAAACGTCACTGTCAGCCGGAAAAAATACTTGATGGCCTCCTTTAGAGACAACACTGTAATCTCTGCATGTATCTCAGTGTTTACCCTGGGCTTTTGATTTGAACATGTTAGACCTACCGAACTACATGGACGCCATTTTTGTTGTTTGACACTTTTTTAAAACACGTCAGCCCGATGTGTTCAAAACAGCCAGGGGAGACACTGTATATGCACCTTTACTTGGAATGTTAGTAGGTTTTCCTTGCACTTTGCATGATTTACTGAAAACCTCGTCATTTGTTGAAGTAGAGAGCTTCTAGGGTCCCATGCAGATAAATCCTTAGGAGGGATATGTCATATTCTGGAAGTGCCCAAAAATAGTTTGACTATAAAGATAATGAGCCTGAAGATTAATAAGATCTTTCAACCCAGTCAATGGGTCGCACATTATGTACTGAGCATCACCAGCTGCAGTAAGACACTAGTCTGTTGATTGCATTATGTTGTTCATTGATGCCTTATGGATCATGCCTCTTCACTTCTACATCATCCTTCTCCTGTCCAGATTGTGCTCAGCTTGTTTGTGGCTGTCATCCTGGACAACTTGGAGCTCGATGAGGATATCAAGAAGCTGAAACAGCTCAAGGCAAGAGAGGCGAGTGCTGAGACCCAGCAGACGTTACCACTCAGGTTGAGAGTGTTTGAGAAATTCCCGTAAGTAGCGTGTTTTGGTGTCTTATCTGCTACTTTCTCTCTGTGTTTGATGTTGGAAGTAGCTTGAAACCCCTGAATCTTGTACTTGTCAGGTTCCTCTGATCTTCTGGCAGCATTCCCTTCAGTGAATGAGAAGCGAGTGGAGGCACACTTCCCCGCACATCTCAAACTTTTAGCTTCATGGATTTCAATTTTGTTTCCAGTGATCGGCCCCAAATGATCAGTCTGACAAAGATTCCATCAGACTTCAGCTCACCGAAGGTCCGCGACAGCTTCATGCGACAATTCGTGGAGCCGAGTGGTGACCTTGACCTTGTGATGGATACGAGGAACTCCCAGGAGGAATTCCCGAAGCTTCGTAAGAAGGATACGAATAACCTGCTGTCGTTTAAACCTCAGGATCGCAATGGAGATATACACCAGAAGATGTCAGGGGTGTCGGCTATCATAAGGTGGGTTTGGGGTGTTTTTAACTACATTGGAACCCGGTAACACGGCCACTCATGGGACCGAGGTTGAATGGTCGCGTTACCGGGGTGGTCGCGTTAGTGAAGTTGAAAATCTGGGGACAAAATGCATGATTAGGTTTTCCCGCCAAAATTCTGAAAAATTGACTCTCACATGTTTGCTTGATCTTCAGGGATTCGAACCGCCATAAGATCCTGGGAGGAGAGTCAGCTCAGATGATTCCAGGCAATGTGGGCACCAAGTCACTACTCTCTCAGCAGCATCAGATTAGAATGGACAGGAGGTGAGTGTCTACGAACCAAATGATGTATCAAAACGCGTCGGCATTATTGCGATACAGCTCTATTTGTTTGAGCCAGTTATTGCAAGGTGATTTAGTCCTCGATTGAACCTTTTATACCAGGCTGAGTATGAATGATCAGACCAATAATCTGATCCGACAACTTCATGGGCATGTCAAGGTTCTTCAAAGGTTTCATGTGTGTAGTTGTTGTTATAATGAGCATGGTCGGGTTGGTTCCATGTTTAGCCTGGGAACTTCAAGTTGTGATTATCAATGCTTGCTTCAAATGTATGTAATGTGAAAGGAGACGACTTGGGTCAGATTGGAACAACTCGAGCTTGAACCATACCTTGCAGTTGCCCAGTTCTTGTCCCCTGAGTCTATCTTGCCAGCGGTTAAGTGTTGAATGACTTACTGGGTGTGTGGTGGCATTGTGTTGTTACCATCATCATGAACCAAACCATCAGTTGACATCATTGAAGAGTTCAGTACAAACGCCTCACTTGGACCTACTACCAGTGTAACATTGGCATCCGTGTTGATCATGGATACCTTATATGTCGATATTTACAGATATTTTCCATTTCTTCCCCTCAGCTTAAGACTCGGCCGCTACTCAGTGACAAATCTCCTTTCAAGGTTATTTCACAATCATTACTTTTCTGGAATGTGGACGAAAAACGCTCCCCAATTCCGCTTTTTCCAGATGAGTAAGTCGTGGTTGGGTTCTGTTATGGATGTCACATAACTGTCGGAATTCCGCACCCATCATGTGTTGAGACCTCATTGAACTCCTATTGCATTTCCCCTAACAGAGCTCCAACCCAACAAGAGGTACTCATCTGAAAAGAGGCAAATTTAGCATGATAGATGGATTTGCTACCCAAATCAAGAATGCAAATTTTCTTGTACTGGCTGCGTAGCATTTTTCTCCACAATTGGTATTTTTGCACAGATTCACAATCACAAAGTCACTAAATGAGTTGTACACTTTAGTCAACAGACACTGATGTCCCCCTAGACTCTGCCATACACGTCCTGCCATGATGCACTACAATTTGTGTGCCAGCTTTGATTCTGAACACATGATTGCACTTGCAAACCAAAAATGCTCTGTTGGTCTACTGCTGATGAAGATTCAGGTGAAAGACTCCTGTTGTCCTGTTTGCATGAAATTGAGAAGGGACAGAATCCCATGCAGGAGAATGTGGTTCATTAGAATGCTCTAATTCCGCGCAGAGCAAGACTCTAACTTTGATTTATTTTGTATACAGTTTGAGTACCCGCGGATCTTACAAACTTGGAAGGTAAATTTTCTATTTTTTCTTTTCATTGGTCAATTATCTTGAAATCTTGGACCTTTTTTTTCTTTATCTATAAACTGCCTATAGCAATTCTTTTAAGCTTGGCCCTTTCCAGACAAGAATAGAAGAGAAGTGTCATATTTTGGGTAGGAGATTGTTGCACTGCTGAGGTCAGCTCAGCGTGTTATGACACTTGGTACAACCCAAATCATAGCGTAACACAATGCGTCATGAATGATACCTGCTTTTGGTCATGACGTCATCAACTTGGCCTGTCATAGTGTAAAAAATGTGTTAGAAAATGTTGTGCGAGAAAAAAGGAAGAAGTGATATGTGTGCGATGTGTTGTTCATTTCTTCACTGCGTGTTCGATGTGACCTCACATTTCTGGTTCCATTCACAGCACACGTTTTGTCGCCCGTCGTAACCAAAGATCTGGTTCATCCACATTCCCTCTATCTAACCGCCTTCATTTCAGCTGCTTTAGAACAATTAAACGCCTTTTCTTGAAGACAATTGTGCTTCATGTGGTTATCAGTGTTGTAATCAAAAGCGTAGGCCAAAATTTACAAAGTCATTGCCCTGCTTCATAAAAACTATGTGTGAACTCTTTCAATTTGGACCAACTTGCTCATAAAGAAACGAATGAATCAACTGGGTTTTGTGGCTTTGATTTAGGTCTGGAAAGGGTACCTTGACTTAACCCCTTGAACCCCACTTGCAAGTTTTGCTTCTTTGACTTTTATCAAAGACTAAATGTCTATTATAGTTTTTAGCATTCCAGTGAATCTTTGTCTGGGAGCTCAGGGTGGGGGAGTGCACGTGGGTCAAAGAGCCTGGGGTTCAAGGGGTTAATTTTCAGCCTAGAAATATTCTTTTCTCAAGTTATTTTGTCTCAACTTTTCAAGGTACAGCTTCGATAAGCTTCATGTCTCCGGATGTTGACAAGCTTTGGTGTACTGCCTAGGGCTTACTAATCGTATACCGCTTCAAACTCGGCATGGTTTAGGGCTTTTAGGTGCCTCTCCTTTCCTATCAAACCTTCGCCTAAGTGTATCAAATTTTCAGGCATAGTCTGGGAATAGTGGAGCAGGTTGGTTTTGGATCCTGGCAAAGATGTGCCAAGATTGTTCTTCCTTGTTCTCCTGGCGAGTATTAACAGTGTGTACACCTCTGTGCTGATATTTTACTAGAATCACTGAGGTCAAGACAACCGGTGGGCTACACTGTTTATCGTGAATATTGAATAAATTAGTTATCAAGCTTAGATATTGGTGCGTGCTTATTAAGATTAGAGTTTCATCAACATCATAATATTGCAAATTGTTCTAAAATATTCAAATTTTTATTCTGCAACCAATTTGGTGATGCTTTATAAAGTCTAAGTACCAATACTCATGGAGCATCAAACTTTGGAAGGTAACATTTTCATCATTTGTTATAACTCCGTGTTCTATAGACCTGGTCGGTCTCGGTTTTTCTCTTCTCAGCTTTTGGTGCCTTTTAACCCTTTGTAACGACGGTCTTGACTCTCCACATGGCACTGTTATCTCAATAGGGTACCAGCAAAACTCCAGTTGCTGAAAGATGGCGCTGACTCTTACTAGGGTTTGCTTTGTTGACGTCAAGTTGTCCCAGTTTGATGTCATTTCGATGTATACCCGAGTAAAAAGCACCACCTATTGGGATGCTGATACCCTAATTGTGGCTTGTCATTTTCTCAGTCTCTCCCCACATCTTGATCCGTGTCACTTCATCAGGCTTGGGTACACCTTGTGAACATTTCACCCCCCTTTGTCCAGTCATCTTTGGCTATGGACCTGAACCCAAGTGTGAGCTGCTGATTCCCTGGTGAAAATGTCTCAGTGCTTTTGTCTATCATCTCTGTGTGTCAAATGATGAATTCGAACGTTTCAAAACAGAGTATGTACACAGATTTAACAGTGTGCTAGAAGTCATCCAGTTCACTGGTTTTTACAGAAAAAGTTATGTTCTATTGTGCGTGTATGAAAATTTGCAATTTTGAAGCAAACTTTTCAAGAAAAACAGACAATTCAGCAGCTAAGAATACATTTGACAGATAAGCAGAACATCCCTGTTGCGTGGTTTGCTCCGTACCATTAATCTAATTTGAATTTTCACACGAGTGACTGACAGTTCCGGCTGACCTGCAGCAAAGACAACTTACTCTTCGTACCCGCTTTCAATTCCTCTTCTGTTTTGTAGGAGCGTACGTCGTCGTAACTCGGGCAGCATCAAGATCAAGCAGTATCAGTCACTGAAGGAAAATGGTGACATCGGTACGATGACGAGCTCGAGACGGACAGAGGATATCGACATCAAGATCCTGCAGCAGAGGAAACAACAGGCTGAACTCAAACGGTACATAGATTTCTATAGTTTACCCAGTGATCATGAAATCAGTTCTTTGTGCTGTGACAACTCTCCAATCTATTCAAACTCTAAGTCCGTTGAGATCCTCCACCTCTCATTTCAGTAATCAGCAAGAAGAGGACCTGCGCGAGAACCACCCGTACTTTGACACCCCGTTATTCGCTGTCGGTCGCGACAGCAGGCTGAGGCGGTTCTGTCAGCTGGTGGTCGATGCTAAGTACACCCATATCATGCGAGACCCTGTCACGGGGAAGGAGATCAAGAGCAAATATAAACAGTTACAGTAAGTTGACAGTGGTTGGACTATTTGACCCAGTTTGGTTTTAGAGTGTCAGAAGCATGTCAACCAGTAGGGGCGACATTGCAGCTTTAGGTCTCCAGTCTTCTCTGCAATTCTGTTGGAGGTATTGAGTTGATATATGCTGATCTATTATGATGTAGAAAGGTTATTGAGTGTTGTGACTTGAGCCCCGAGTATGGACATCCAGATTCTCATCACTTTCACTCTACGCTGCAAGGCAGTGTGTCCATCTTGTCTGGTTGACGTCATGGGGCACAAGTGAGCTTACTGGCCTGACACACCAGTCCATGGCCTCTAGGCCCAGCAGACAAGCAGGTGGCATTCTACTAACAGTAGTAATCCACCACAACATCATGCTATCCGCTTCTCCTTTTCAGCAAACTGTTGGGCCTGGTCACCTACCTCGACTGGGTGATGATAATCATCACCATCCTCTCCTCCATATCTATGATGTTTGAGACGCCCCATTACAGAGTGGTTGTAAAGAAAGAGCTGAAGGTGAGTGAGCAGGACCGTTCCTTCATTCGCAGCCAGGGAAGAGGAGTACATCCCTAGATACTCATAGTGCTCACTTGTATCGATCATTGTTCTCCTTGGCATAGGTAGCAGTAGACATGGTGCGATATCTCAGTCGCTGGAACTAACAATAAAGAAAAGTGACTTGGCAAAGGACTCGAACAGTGTTCAGGTTATCAACCTGAAAACTTGTCTGACCCTTCTGCCTTCTGTTTTGCAATAAGTTCTTCTCTTGTCTCTCCAGGTGGCGGAGTACAGCTTTGTCATCGCAATGAGCCTGGAGATGTCACTCAAGATCCTGGCCAACGGTTTGTTCTTCACACCTAAGGCAGTGGTCAAGGACTTCGGGGGTGTACTTGATGTGTTCATCTATATGGTAAGCATAGACCTAACATGAACTTACAAGATCCTGGCCAGTCGTTTGTCTTTCACTTAAGGTCTACTGGATGCCACACAATGTCTCCCCCAGTCAGGTGCCCAGGCCTCCATGTTGCTCCGCTGTATGTGACCCTAGACCTGGTCTGATTCTCCTTCTCATTTCAGGTGAGCCTGGTCTTCCTGTGCTGGATGCCCCACGCAGTCTCCCCCCAGTCGGGTGCCCAGGCCCTCATGTTGCTCCGCTGTATGTGACCCTAACCCTGGTCTGATTCTCCTTCTCATTTCAGGTGAGCCTAGTCTTCCTGTGCTGGATGCCCCATGCAGTCTCCCCCCAGTCGGGTGCCCAGGCCCTCATGTTGCTCCGCTGTATGCGGCCTCTCCGTCTCTTCACACTGGTACCCCATATGAGGAAAGTCGTGTTTGAGTTGTGTCGAGGCTTCAGGGAGATAGTTCTGGTAAGTTATCTGGACTTAGTATTCAACTCTGGCAAGCAGCTTCCGACAAGATTGGGTGAAACCTGGGGTACGATTCATCCTCTCCTCACTCATCCTTGAAGTTGATGATAAAAGCTAATCCTGGAACCTCACATGGCTGACACATGTAACTTCCAGATCCCCTTTAATTGGGCCATTGAGGACCAAAGAGGAACTCAGTTCTACCCTAATTTGGCCTACGGGCTGTATCATGTACACCAGTCTTCACCATGAGACAAGAATACAACTACAGACCCCAGTGGAGAGCATTGGTAGAGTATGACACCTGTCTCAAACAACATTTTGGACTATTCCAGGTCTCAATCTTGTTGATAGTGTTGATGTTCATGTTTGCGAGTTACGGTGTCCTACTCTTTGGTGGAAAGCTAGGAAGATGCAATGACAGGAATATAACTACCAGGGTAAGGGCCTATTCTCTAACTACTGAGAAGCATTGGTTTGCTGCACCTTCAAGGTTAATATTGTTAACATCAAATGTGCCAGTGGTCAAGTGCTTCACACTGTCCATATCTCATCCGTTTAATAGTTGGCTGTATGTTGGCTTGTCTCTTCATACTGTAGGATGGTAACATAGGCTATGATGGAGACCCAGTGATGTGAAGTGAAGGAAGGTTTCACAGTGGTTTGGCTCCCAATCCAAGGTTCAAAGGGGTTGAACCTGGTCTGGTGGCCACTTTCTCCTCCCAATATGAACATCAAGTGATGTGCTGTAAGAGCAGTCCCTTAGTCCAGAGTGTCTTATCCAAAGTCTGTTGTGTTTTCCAGGAGGACTGTGTAGGTTACTATATGAGGAGAGTGTTTGTCACCAAGCTGAAACTTGGACCAGGAGAGAATCAGGCTCATCCAGCTATATTGGTGCCCAGGGTCTGGTAAGTTTGAGTTACGACTTTCATGAAATGTAGATGGGATTTAGTTTGGACTGAGGTGGGATCTGAACATAACCTTCCTCTCACAGTGGGCTGGAGTTGGATCCAAACATTCACTAAAAGATTCTGTGGGCTCAAGCCTACTTGAGTTAATGCTGGCATTTCTTTCTAATGACAGTTGGGCAACCGAGTTGGAACAAAACTCAAGCCTGTAGGTGAACATGCAGAAAAGTGCACCTTGCTCTTTTATTCCAGGTCCAACCCAAGAAACTTCAACTTTGACAACATTGCCAATGCTATGCTGACGTTGTTTGAGGTGCTGTCTTTGGAGGGCTGGGTTGATGTGAGAGACATCATCATTGAGAGAGTGGGTGCCGTGAGTATTGATACTGTATGTCCCTATGACGAGTGAAAGGAAGAAGGCTAAGTAAGCCAGGTAGTCAACCCCTTGCAGAATAGAAGAAGTTTGAAATGTCTATAAGTTGAGACATCTGGGACCTGAATATTGCCTTCGGTGTCATTTGTATTCATCCTAAACAAATGTCTAGTCACTTCAAGAGTGATTTCATTGGAATCAGATTTGGTCAGAAGATTTGTACTTGTATGATAGGCCTTGGTGACCAAGGGCGTGCTAAACTCAACTGTCAACTGTCAACTTTATAAAGTAGGCCAATGTACGTAAGGTCCTGTTACACAAATGACATTACCAATGTAATGTTCAAGTCTTCAAGCTAAAAAGCTAAGTTGTTTAATGCCTTTAGTATCTCTGCGTGTGTGAATGCCTCCTATTCTCCATCATAGGTCCATGGTATCTACGTCCACATCTTTGTTTTCATCGGCTGTATGATCGGTCTCACCCTGTTTGTCGGTGTTGTCATCGCCAACTACAGCGAGAACAAGGGAACAGCACTCATGACCGTCGAGCAGAAACGTTGGCTCGACCTGAAAGGCAGGATTAAACTTGCCCAGCCACTGCATATACCGCCGCGGCCGGAAGGGAAAGGGCTGAGGGCGATCATGTACGATATCACACAGAACATACTGTTCAAGAGGCTGGTGGCAATCATGGTGATTGCAAACTGTGCCTTGCTTTCTAAACCGGTGAGTTTCGTGGTTGTTAGTGCAAGCGTCCTACTTTAGATCCAGATCATTATCTTTAATCAAAAGTCACCCCATAACAAAATTGGCAATCCGGAGAAAACAACATTCTCAAGGTCTGAGCTTATGAAGTCAAATTCGTTGAAACCAGTTGGAATTATCTTTGAGATCAGAACAAGACTTGTGTAGCATTCGTTAGCAAACGAGACCAGACAAGTTACAAATTATAAATTTTTCCTGATTTCAGTGGACAGTTGAAGATTCTGACACATTCAAACTGGCGACGACGTCTGCTGTGTTTACGCTGCTCTTCCTGATGGAGGTGGTCATGAAGATGATGGCACTCACTCCCCGCGGATACTGGCAGAGTCGTCGCAATCGCTTTGATCTCATGGTCACCATGTTTGGTGTTGTATGGATCGTTCTACACTTTAGTTTAGCTGTAAGTTTACCTTGCTGTGAATTTACCTTGCTGTAAATTTACTGGCGTTTGAACTGTATTCCATAGGCTAATGATAGTGCAAGCTAAGCCGTCCACTGCATGAGACCCTCAGAAAGTCTGTCAAGACAGCACTTACCTACTGACTAGATACATGTGGAGTACATCAAGTGTACAGCAGTAACTGTGAAGAAAAGATATGTGCTTTCGATACATTCTTCTCCTCTTGCAATTGACATCTTGTGTTTTCTGTCTTTCAGTTCAAAGAGTACCTACGCGTCATCAGTAACTACATCGGTCTGATCATCATCATCCTCAGGTTGTTTACCATCACTGGGAAACATGTAAGTTATGTTGATAGTGTCACTGGTATCCAACACTCAATCATATTGCCTTGACTTTTATTATAAAAGTCTGATAGAACTGAATTCTAGTAGCGAGAGATCATAACGAAAATGTCTCAGACCAAAACTTGCCATTCTCTTGTGGTGTTATAGACTTGCAAGGCCTTGTACCTGCTACCTGATTGTGTACTTGCAGGCGACCCTGAAGATGTTGATGTTGACAGTCATCATGTCCGTCTTGAAGAGTTTCTTCATCATCATGGGCATGTTCTTCCTCATGCTGTTCTATGCCTTTGCTGGAGTCATCCTTTTCGGCTGCGTCAAGTTCGGAGAGAATCTAGGGCGACACGCGAACTTCCAGACAGCTTCTAATGCGGTGATGCTTTTATTCCGCATCGTAACCGGAGAGGATTGGAATAAGATCATGCATGACTGTATGGTAGGTTCTATACACCTTGACCACACCAACCTCTACTCCATTTGTCACCGACTTCTGTTGTCCAAGTGCTGACGTTGAGGACCTATGACAGTATTGAAGATATCCGGTGATTCAGACACTTGACTCATCATTTGAGCTTGGCGTGGTGATCAAGGATGGTTTCAGTGTCAGTCTTGACTGATATTATCAAGTACTACCTGCTGTTATCATGAGAAGAGCAGTGTAGTATGACTTCCCATCAATTCCTTTCCAGATCAGTCCACCATATTGCACAAAAGGTCCAAACTTCTGGGACTCTGACTGTGGCAACTTCTCAGCATCCGTGGTCTACTTCATCACGTTCTACGTCATCATCACTTATATCGTACTCAATCTACTTGTGGGTAAGTTAGGCCACCATCAGCCAGAGTTTGGGTCAGTTTTTTGTCTCCGATATGAATAACATTGCCGAGCAGACAGGCCACATCTGCTCAGAGGATTGAAGTCATCCAACCCCACCATGAGTAGGCTAAACTTGGAGCTGACAGTTACATAAGTGATGAGCAGGCAGGAGTGTTGGTCATGACCCAGTACTCAGACTCTTCATGTTGACTAGATACTTAGACCTGATTGTGATGTTTGAGTGTCTCTCTCTGTTTCAGCTATCATCATGGAGAACTTCTCGCTGTTCTACTCCAATGAAGAAGACGCCCTGCTCAGCTACAACGATATCAGACAATATCAAAACACGTGGAACTTACTCGATATCAACAGAAAGGTATGGAGTGTGGTATCATCTGAGATGGCTGAATTCAGGTCCACAATCTGTGGATTATAAACGAAATGGCGTTTGCACACCTTCTTACATCTTGAATACTTGGCCCTTGTTTGAACCCTGACTGGGCCATGTTGGACCCCTCATCTCAGTATGATACTCTACTGATCTTTAAGGGTGAATGCAAATGAAAAAAACTCGACATTTCTTCCTTATTTTCAGGGAGTGATACCTGTACGGAGAGTCAAGTTCGTCCTGCGGCTCTTGAAAGGTCGTCTGGAGGTTGACCTGGAGAGGGACCGTCTGCTCTTCAAGCACATGTGTTATGAGATCGAGAAACTACACAACGGCAATGATGTCACCTTCCATGACGTCCTCAGGTGAGAAGAAGACGCCTGCTAGGCTATTTCCAAACTACTGCATACACAGTGATGTGCATACAAACATCAATCTCTAAATCACTGTCGTACCTTCTCTCTTATTCGATTTGGAGGAAGAATACTCTCTGGAGAATATCACCTCAGTCAGTTTTTATACCATCCCTGCTTGACCTTTTCAGTATGTTGGCGTATCGCTCCGTGGACATCAGGAAGAGTCTCCAGCTGGAAGAGTTGCTGGCACGAGAGGAGCTTGAGTACACGATAGAGGAGGAGGTGGCCAAACAGACAATCAGGAACTGGTTGGACAAGTGTCTCAAGAGGATCAGGGCCGTGAGTAGGATACGCCAAGCACCTCCCCAGTTAACATGGCATGGTTTCTGCGTAATCAACAGAATCGGATCACACTGACAATTCTTATCTCGAATATGTCTGTATTGTCATTTGCACTTTGTCGTCAAGGAGCCATCCTGATTACTTTGACTCTTGTCTAAGACTGGTGATGCCGCTTTGATATGATGACTAGGTGGTGCTGAAGTCTTCAGTCCACAGAGCAATTCATATGTCTCTCTCCTTCAAATGCCAAATTGCTTCTTCTTCAACCAACTCAAATATCTCTTACTTCTTATTACAGAAAGAGCATTCTAATCTGATAACGAACCTCCGTGCGACCAATGAACCTCTCTTCACCGTCACTGAGCATGCTCAGATGCCTAACGAGGCCAAGGAAGACGGGAAGGAGGAAGCGGCCGCTACAACAAGAACCAGGAAGAAATTGGAGAGGAATCCGAGCGCTCCAACACCTGGCATGCTACAGGTGAGCGTTTCATGGATTCAACTTTGAAATCGTTTGATTGTATGATAGGTGTAACGTGTGAATTGATGTAGAATTGGCTGATGTGTGCCCCAGGTGACGTACCGAGTTGAAACATACTCATGTGCTGCTTTGTGGAGAACATCTCTTGATTGATGTCGATTGTAGGTGTGCAGTGTAGACCCCTCCTCCCTGATATGAAGCAGCTTTTGTCGCCTTTGAATGATAAGGCAAGAAATCCTTGCCTGCCTCAACCTAGTCATCGGTAGCCTAAGCTAAACCATTAGAATGATGCCAGCATTCGTACTTAAGTACGGCATTTGTAGTCAATAACCTTTGTTTCCTATTTTTCTTTGGATTGTGTTAACAGTTTTTCATTTGACAGAAGAATTTAGTGATTCTTCTCATGCCGTTGAGAAATGGCCGGTTCATAGAGGACTTGTTTTGTGTTGGTGAAGATGTTCATTTTGGTTTGTTTTGTTGTTGTTTTGTAGCAAGCACTGTTAAACCATTGTACAACATCATGCGTGTTAGAAGGTGGTCGCTTGTCTAAACTTAGGGGTTGTAGGTCACCAGTTGGTGTTGTGGCTTCAGCAACTAGGTTTGTTGTCTGAGCTCCATTAGATGGCGCTGGTTGAAAATGGGTTGCTATATGGAGTATTAAAGCTCGCTGTTATAAGAGGTGTTTGAATAGACATCCTGTGATCGACCACCTTCTGACACGTATTTGTCCATTCTGTACGTCTGCACTGTTTATTTACATGTTCACCTATCGTCTGCTGATAACAGCTTTTCATGTTTTGTCGTCTGTGAACGTTTCAGGAAGCTGAGGTGACATCGGAGGGGCCTCCGTCACCCAAAGCCCCGCATTCTCCAAAAGTGCCCACAAAATTAGGTGCCAGTGGAAAGTGGGCGCGGTTGAAATCGGTCTACCGCCAAAAAAGAAAATTGGTAATTTAGAGTGCCATGTTCTTGCTGCTTAAATTTCTCCATCCCTCCTCATTCACTTTGAATTAAAGTTTAAAACGCTTCTGCTGCAATGAATTTCATCTCAAATCAGGCAAGCTATGATACTTAACTTACAGTACTCATATCTGGTCATGTCTGTGAGTTTGTGCATTCACGATGAGAGAGCTTCCTCATCATGTGAGGGTTGAGTTGTACTCGCTGTCATACCACAAACTTCTGCCAGTCTCCTCCTACATAACACGACAGTATCCACGATCGTTGCTCGCCTGATTTGTGGCAAGATCTTCATTAGTTCCTCTAGACTTTGCTTCTTGCTATGTTTGCTTCATATCTCGCATTCCTTTGCAAAGTTTACAAATTCTAATGTTTCCAGTTCTTCGACTTTCTTCTCTTCTCTGAATTACTTGACTCTTTCTCAACTCCTTTTCTCTTTCAACTTGAACCAATTTCCAACTTAACTTTCATATGAACCTCTCTTCTCTATAAAAGCATCTTTTTCTGTCTCCCCTTGAAGCCAACCAGACGGCTGTTAGCAGTCTCCATGCCGATGGTGTGCTACCACTACCTTCAAGCATGATAAGATTAAGATACTATCGCTCAAAACGAATGACCCAACTCCAAAATCAGAAACTCTGCTTCGCTTTTGCTGCTTTGCTTTTGCAGTTGACATAAATACGTCGGCTTGATAAAAAATTGGCCACTTTGATTCTTTCCTTCTTCATGTGTTATTATCACACTCCCATTTTCACTCAATCTTTGCTCGCTTTTGTAATCCGACACAGAAGTTATAGAATTGGTCACACACTGATATTATTTACCAACGGAACTGTAGAATATATTGTTGTAAATGTACATGTAAATCTGGAATAATCCTTGGACTTGTCATCAGCACCGCGGTCGACAGACGTTTGAACGAACATCTCAGTTGTTATTTGGTAACGCATGCGCATGAATGAGCTCATGTGGCCCATTGTGTGTTTCATTCATGTGCAAGCGCAACCAGAGATAAACTCTGGCGATTCTTTCCAGCTTCTGCCAATCACACTGATTCATTGCCCTAAAAAGAGTATTGGATGGCACTTCTAAACTTTCTTCTTGTTCAATATTGAAGTAAATGTTGAGGGGCTACTGCTTTCTAAACAACAACAAGTCATATTGTGGGTTGCCATCACTAGTTCCTACTACTGTTCTTGATGTTTATGATAATCACTTATTTTCCAGCTAAAAATCAGTTGATATTTGAATTCAAGTCACTTTGTTAAGAAAAAAATCGACTTTTCATTTAGGAATCTCTTTCCATCTTGTTGTGTTTGTTCCACTAATTCTGTTCCAATGTTCACCTCCACTTTGCCAATGCAGCTGACGGTAACAGTTCATGATTCTATTCCATGTTAGATAAACTAGAGTACTCTTTACATTCCATCTTGTTGTACAGAGACCAGGTGTGTTTATGGACTGGTTTACAAGGAGGCCTCCGAGAACTGCTGTTTTATGCTCCTCCCTAAACATGTGCAAGGTGGTCCTAGTTGTGAATTCATACACTCATAACACTGAAGATGAATTCACCATGTGTGGAGTTTGGGCCACCTGGTCAACCAGTTGATGAACCGCTATTTAACCAAGGGCTCTACCATTTAGATTTCATAATATAGCTTTGTGTATGCATGTGTTCGTTCAGCTATCTGCTTCTGAGTCATGCCTGAGACGCTTCAAGTACAACATTTCATGTTGTTCAAAATGTGGCTGTGGTCGGCAAAATGCCAAAGCAATGTTGCCATCCAGTGCAGTGGAGATGACATCATTGGCTCCTAATCTACCAATAGGTGAGGTCCTCCTTGGAGAAATCGTGCTATGAATTACATGTTTCCACTTTGCTTATTTGTTGAGTTGCTTGATTTCAGGCACCAAGCCGGAAATATCTCGCTCCGACGTTGAGTGATGGAGCACTGAGAACAGACAAGGAGAGAACGGGACTGAAGAAAAGGAACACGAGGATTGCACAAGGAGGCAAGGGTCTGGCTAACGTGACTGAAGGCATGGAGGTCACAACACCACCTGATGTGAGCAAGGCAGCAATCTCGTCATTCAGCCAACCGACCAGTGATGTCACCGCCGAGGTGAAGGATTGGTGGAAGGAACAGATGAACTACAACAGCGGCTCCGACTCTGATAGTAATTGATTGTGTTTTAATCAGGTTTACATGTGAGCATTTTGAAATAAGAGTGCAATCTTGAAGGTTCTGATTCAAAGTAACTGTTGTGATCTCTAAATGTTAAGCTCATTGGAAGCTCGAGGCAAACTACAGGGTTCCTGTGTATTTTCACACCATTAGGTTAACTGACTTGTCATGACCTAATGCACTGGGGGGGGGGGGGGGGCTATGAGAAAATCATAAATTACTGATAGATGTCGGAAATTGTTAGTAACTCTTGACACTGTGATTTGGTCAGAATTCGGATTGTTGAGGTAAAACAAATGTGTGATTGCTCAGTTATAAATGGTACGATTTATTATAAAATCTAGTCACAAGAGAATACATGACAGATTAAGTTTATGAATGTTAGCACGGAATACATGTATCTAAAGGTGATGCGACTTGTTTCAAGGTGATTTCATTACTGTAAATATCATTAGAAATCACCATTTTGACCTGAAGTCGATTAAATACACCTGTTTGGACGAAGTTCAGGTTTTTGCAAAGGATCCATGTTGTTTCTGAGTGAATGTTATCAATTGTTTACTAATAGAGACTATGGGATGTTTTATGGTGCATACTGTTAACTGGCTGTGTACTGAATTGAAATAGACACAGATTTCCTAAATGTCTATTGATTTGTGATTTGTTGAAGTTTGGTCTTGATTGATTGGAAATCAGGTCATATACTGTGTTGATTCTATTGAGCCAGTTAAGAGGCACCTGTACAAGAGACCTATTTTACATGTAATAGGAAACAGATGCACCTCAGTTGGCTTAATAGTGTTGACACAGTAATTCTGTTATAATTGATAATTACCAAATAACTTCTTTGTTCGATACAGGTCGCCCAATGGAATTAGATGTCATTGCAGCTTTAACTTATTGTAAATATATTTGTTGTGGAGATATGTGTGTATGAATGGTGCTAGTTGACAAGTAAGGATGGATAACCAGGTATTGATGTCACTTTGTAAAGGACCAGAACTATACGTTAACAGACCGTGATGATGATTAAGGCGTGTGTACAAGACGTCATCCTCTCAGTGTGTCTCCCCCTGTGGTCTTGGTCACAATCTGGTGTTCCTTTCATTTTACAACACAACACGAACCAGTCATGGTCCCAACCTTTCATCGGAATGTAAAACTTGTCTGATAATTAGCGAGATTGTTCTATATTTAGTAAGACATCGATATAAATTTTATTATCAAAATTAATATATATTGTTGTTGACTGTACATAAGAGATTTGTATGTCAGAAATAAATGAAAGCAGATAAATCTGATATAACTGTGTTTTTCATGTCTATGCATTATTGGAGATACGGAGCTTGTTTTGTTGATGCAGTAGCAAAGTTGAATGATACTTCTTTCTCTACTATACATGTACAGGGTTGGCGCGCCCGTTTGCATTTGATCAAAGTTTATCAAAAAGATCCACTTCCACACCAAATGCACCAAGGAACGATCGTTAGTCAGTGAAACTTTATCATTTGCGGGCGGCCGCGCTGTCATCACACCTGGTTGCTATCGTCTGCATTGTAGTTCTACCCGTTGCCGCTAGAGTGATTTTGGTGGCGCTGTCTGTGAGCTCAGGCTCCAGGGCACATCCATGTCAAAAGAGACTAATTATGTTAAAGGGCAGAAGAAGAAATTCTGAATGCAATGCTGATTCTGGTTCATATAGATATCTGAGATACAAGACTAGAAACAAGAAATATCATATTTATGAATTTTATTCAGGTTTTGGACTTCAACATTCACATTCATAGTTTACAATTACATGTATATACAATTTACAATTTCTATACAATATAAGATGGGCTTTGATACCCAAGACACCCCCCTTTCCTGGACTACCAACAGTCTTCAGGAACAAACTCACATGATGAGCAAATAATATCCGGAAAGGTCCATGGTCAAAATAATAAGGAATTTCCTATTTTTCTCGGTGAGAAACCCCCGACCCACTTGTTACCAGGTTTTTTCTTCTGAAACTGTCAGAACTACAAGTGTAACCAGGACTGTGAAAGATGAAAATCTTACATATCTGCTGCTTCCTCCAACTAGAAATTATCACAGATCATCATGTCTTCCAAACATTGAGTGAGACAAATATGTTGTGGAGAAGACATGTCAGGCTCCTAGTTCAAAGATCTGCATCAAAATCACAGAATAATTGTGACCTTCTGTACTGTACTGCACTCTTCCCCCCCCCCCCCCCCCCCAAGATTTTCAAGGATTCAATAACTTCTGGGGGTTTTCAATGACAGGCAGATTTGAGACTGAGGCGTCCCCTAGACTAAAGCTTCAAACCGTTTGTTATAGTCCAGATATGGCACCTACATGTACATCACAACCAATCACTTAATTGACTAATGAACACATGATCCACATCAACCAATCACAGACCTGACACTCTGTCACATTGCTGTCAATCAATCACCAGCGCCAGCACTCGATTCTACATGAATGTCATCATCCGAGTGATCTGCGGAGACAATGTTACCCACTGGCATCTGAAACCTCGACCCAATAGACAATGCATGTAACCTGTCGGTGAAATGATCCTCCTGATTATTGCCAGAATCGTTTTCACGAGTTTCCCCAATTTGTATTTCTAACGGTTCATTTTTATTCAACGAATGACCGTGTTCTATTTGCACTGCTCCATCTGCGTTTATCCGCGTTGTATTATGCCACGTTTTGAATTTAGAATCATAGTTCTCACTATCACCATCAGGGGGCGTCATCCCCCGGTTTACATCCCCATTGTCACTATCTTTCAACAAGTCCGACTCCACCGACACTGTGTTATAGAAGTCCACGTTCATTGTCTCTGCACACTCCGACCGCTCCAGGCTGCTATCACGGCTGCGATTTTTCAAAAAGTGTTCACGT